>NC_047032.1:14135743-14386191 GCF_902652985.1 Pecten maximus
ACAACAACATAGTTTGCGGTCATGTCTTAGATTCAGGTCAAGTGTACATAAAATGTACGTATAGGTATTAAAGAGTCATGATTGTAAAGTAATAAGACTGAGGATGTTAAATACAGCTGGCTAGTCGATCCAATAAAATGTTTACGACGTAGCAACTGTTTTTCACCTTTGTATACGAAAGAATGAGTGGAATAAAAAGAGTTTACCGTGAATCGGTCTGTACTGTTAAAGTACTCGTTTTGACGAACGCATGTGGGCTAATGTTACATTTATGATTTAACAGAACATAAATCATTATGTTCTTAGATAAATACATTATCTAATGATTTCCCCGTCAGTTCTGTGTGTTTTTACAACCGAATTTCAATGTTCGGTGAACAACGCCCTTATCGGCATGCTTTCTTCGGTCCTCGTCTAAGGTATTTTTTGGTACAAATAAGCATGAAACACTTGTTCATCTTAATTAAGAAACTGCAGAAAAGTGCTGTACATTCTTTAAATAGTTCACGTTCAGTTATTTAACGGTGTTAGAAACTGGCATTAATTGATGAAATTGTGCCTATTAATTGACTACATTTTTAATAATCTTGACGATATATTTGGCATTTTCGTTAGAATAAAGAGCACATTTCGTTGTTCATTTACAAATACCTTCACGCTCGTAACAGTTTCGTGTTTATTGATGTTCGTTAATCGGGTGCTCTAGGACGATTTATACAGCAAGTGTTAATGTTCATACTTCCGTGTTAGAACTCTTCAGTGTTTTAAGTATCGAAATAGGCATACAGAAACGAACAATTGTTGATAGACGAATGCAATGGATCGTTATCAATTCAATCATTTTTTGACAGATTACTTCAAAAGACATATGGTAAAGTTAGAAGTTGTCAGTTGTGCATACAAGTTTGTAGATTTAACACTGTGTTAAAACCACCGTCCCCTTGTAGTTGCCATGGCAGCCGATTACAGCTGCGATACATTTAAGTTGAAGTCTTGTGCGTAGCATTTTCTCATAAAACTACGTTCATACCTCGTGTTGATTGAGGTTTTTTTTATCATATCTGATCATTTCAAATATAAGAAATATAACAAAAACAGTTAAAACACAAAATAAAGCTTCTCAGGCAGTGCAGACATAGCACCGGACATGTAAACAATGTGACGTCATCGGAATGCGCAAGTTAAAACAATGTACAACAAAATATATTTTACACAAATACACTAATGTGCAACAAAATGGAACGCAACATCAACCCACATGCTAAGTCAAATTTAAAGTCAGTTAGGAATGGGTGCAAGGGCAATATTTTCTTTAAACTGTAAAAGGAAACTGCAAAAACGTTATTAAATGTTCATCACTAATATATTAAAATAGTTTTTAGTCACGTTTTGTCTACAAGTCGAAAGATGAAAAGGACAAAAACCACAGAGAGAATGGAAGGGAGGCGTGACTGAGAGAAGAATGTACGAGACTGTAGGTACGTAAAATTGTATTAATTATCACCATAATGATATTGTTTATAGAGTATACAAATCAAGTCAATTTATATCATTAAAATAACAGGTTGATATAGACCTACATTGTACATGTAGGTGAATACCATGACGTCAATGCTTTTCCCCCAAAAAAGCAATATAAGCTTATATACATGTACATAAACAGTGAATATAGGCCTATGTTGGATTCTTTTGTCGAAATGTAAAAGCATGTACCCCGCGTCACACACGCACACACTGCGCAATGCATATGTGTCGAGACCTACAGGAAAACCGAAAGTACATGGCATGACTAAATCCAGTGGAACGGATTGCAGGTTAAGATTTACCGCGGTCCGTGAAAAGTTTGAAGTGCAATGTAAGAATCAAATTCAAGAGCTATTATAAATGAATTGAACTAAAATAGATAACCAGCTGTTCGTTTCTAAACATTTGTCATTTTTGACATATGCATAGACTATTTATTTTGTTACATTTTGATAATAAAACATGTTAGTTTCTGATTATAGTTCTTTTTTTTCGGTATAATAAAACAATTGTTGCCCTGTATCTGGGTTGACATGAATATTTGTCAATCCGAGAGGTGTTATGTCACCCGAGGGCGTACTTGCCCACCCTTGAGGTGCTATGTACTTTCGGTTTTCTTGTAGGTCTCGACACATATGCATTGCGGGTGAATAAATATTCATGGCAACCCAGACACAGGGCAATAATTGTAAAATATTGGACCATACTGTCGCTATAACGTACTAGACAAATATATAATAACACAAATGGTCATGAAAGACACCTTCATGACTCGTGAATTGACCGGGCCTCGAACTAAATTGAACTCGATATTCGGCACCCAACGGCCCAGACAGAAGTCATATGGGTTAGGTGGACCCAAAAATGTTGATGGTGTTATTGAGTTACAATGAACTTTCTCTTTTTACTACGGGAAATAAAAATGATTAAATAGATTGTGATAAAAGTGTACAAGCAATTGTAAGAAAAGGAACCCCCCCCCCCCCCGTCCTCTTGAAATATGCCTTTGTAATTATGCCGGTATTCTTTGTTGTTTTCTAACGTTGTATTTACTGCTCAACGAGAGTAATATATACATTTATTTATATATTCATTTATTCTTTACGGGGTGAGTTAAAATGACTATTAGAAATAAAATGCATCAAGACCAGACTGAAACAAGAGGAATGTGCCTCCCTGATAAGGATCTTTCGACGACAAAGCTATGATTTTTCTGACAAGTTAATTTTGATTGACAGTTGGATACATAGAGGTTACACAACGAGTGGTTGTTGGATATGGAATTTATTTCACACGAGTAAGTTATTTTTTTAAAGTTACAAAAGACACGAGCTTTAGCGAGTGTTTTTTGCAACTTTTAAAAAATAACTTATCGGCTTGAATCAAAGGGAAACGTGGCCAAGTATAATTTCGCGTATGCAAATAAACTGTACCGGTGACGTCCGGGACCCCGTGATGTGACGTCATAAGATTATTGATGACGTCAATAACAATTGCAGCTTGGGTCAAAGTTCACCGTGTTAGCCAATCAAAATGCGTACAGAGTTTATACCACGTGTGGTATAAATAACCTCCCTCGGATTACGTCTAGGAAGTAAAACGATACACTTGAGATAATGGAACTTGCTCTTTATTTATTGCAGTGGTGTTATTCAATAGCACATATACATACCGTAAAACGCATATGTAGATCATGTCCTTAAAGATATAAAATTAGAATGGATATTTTATCAACTGACATTCCTTAATTCAAACCTCTATAAGCCTATCGCATGTCAGAGGCCGATCATGTTCAGCGGTGATGCAATGAATTATGCATGCGTGGGTATTGTTGTCTATTTCGGAATTTTTAAACCTGTCAGAGTAACTCTATATTTTAGATATCTCGTCAGCAGATAAGAAACATTCTCGTACACCCAGGTAAAACAGATGTATTGCTTCGTTTAAGTTTGTATATCTGTGCGTCGACTTTTCTTTTTAAACAAGTACTTGCTTCCAATTAGCAATGAATGACACTATAATATTAAGCTGTATGTGAAAAGACATGTGGTGTTCCGCAGAAACTGCGGAATTTGATTTAAGATATTTATGAATAATATTACTAACGTCAAATCCTCTTGCAGCACAATGTCTTAAAATGATATTCGCCATTCTGGGAACAGTTATTGTCATCATCATTGTAATACAATGGTACCAGAGAAGACTAAAACTTCGAAACATCCAAGGAAGATTTGTATTCATCACAGGATGTGATTCAGGATTCGGAAAGTTACATTATTTTTTAGGTCTTCTGACCCGAAGGGTCAGGACGAGTTTATATTCAAGTTTCAGTTTTTAATTTTAGTTTTCAATATTTAGGTATTCATAATATAAGAAATGTTCAAGGTAACGAAGGAAAATTAATACAGATAATGCTTTTACATATCTAGTGAAATTATATGATAAGCAAATACATATATGTATATGTATATCACTGATGAAAAAAAAAAGAAATTCACTATGAAATTGAAACAGGTGTACGCATAACTGCATAACTACTTGTTGTTTTATTTGTGATGTAATGACACAAGTGGTGCAATAAAAACAACAAAAAATACAGACATGATATAAAAATCATTCTAACTCAAAACCGGTAAAACGAGTCGCCAAATAAAAACAGTTTACTCCACATTCTCGAACCGAGAACTGGGGTGGTGACATCGGAGCCAATACGCATGTCAATAGAGTTAATGTCAAAGAAAGCTTTCATTTCTTTGACTAGTTATCTTTTAACGATTGCTTGTAAGATATTGATTAATGGCCACTCTAAATGACGAAGCTAAATACAAACTATAATAGCAAATGGAATTTCTATAAAACATGTGGTCGCGTACAGTGTTATTCTTTGTTTTTCATTGTTTTCTTTTTTAAAACTTCGATAATAATGTTGTTTTATTTAAAGGGCCTGTTTCCAAAATGGCCCCTTCTCTGATTCAAATTTCCTGTTGATGGTGCATTGCCCATGCCGTTGTGGTCACAAATCTATAAAGTATAAAGATTTAGGTCACTTGGTTTGTTTTAATGGCTCCTCAAAGTTGTACATTTCAGAAGCTGTCTAAGTGTTGATAAAATGTGCATGTTATGTAAAATATTAATGAAAATCTAATCAAATGATGGTCACCGTAAAGAATACGTTCATGGCATGATTGTGACAAAAAAAAATCATGTTTCCATCGCGCCATTTGGCTGTTTTATGGAAGAAACAATCTCAAAAATGCCATTTTCGATGATAACATTTTAGACACAAAAACTGTGTTTTTAGAGAATACACCCTTTTATGGGCGTTGGATGCAAACCAATTTTTATCCTATTAAACAGTACGTAATATGCTATTGATGAGAGGAAAAATCATCAACATGTAAGTGGTGGAACATTTTCAAATCTTGGGTTGAATTAGCCTATGGTTGAATTGCCGATTTTCGACTTTCTTTAGATAATTAAAAAAACACGAGAGTATTTGCTCGGTATGTTGAGAATATGTACACATGTGAAAAGAAGTGAGAGAAACACTTTTTCATAAGAGGGCTACTTCACAAGTCCCCGTGGTTGAAGATATTAGCTGACAAATAGACAGAACAACAAATAAATTTGATCAATATCAAAACACAGGATTTCCAACTAGAAAATGATTGCAGACATGTTCTCGTTCTGACGAACGCTTTTGTACGTTTTACCTACGATTTCTCTTCGTTTTCTCTTCGCTTCCCTTCTTTAACCGATCAATTGACTTTCAACCCTCTCTGTGACCTTGAACTTCGAAGGTCAAGGTCAAATATGTGCATACCTTTTGTAGCCAGTCATTAACCCACATGCTTTACGCATGTGGGTTAATGTTGCATTTATAATTAAAAAGAACAACAAACGTCATGTTTTAACATAAATTCAATATTTAATGATTTCCCGGTTAGTTCTGTTTGTTTTCTTGATCGGATTTTAATGTTAGGTGTCCAACGTCTTTATCGGGATGTTTTCGTCGTTCCTCGAGTTCTCGCGTGGTCACGTGACCGGCACGAAGGACTACATTAACACTTGGTCGGTAAATATGGACAGAGCACCCGACCAACGTATTTTGTCGTACAAACAAATATGATTCACTTATTCATCGTGCTAAGAAACCGAGAAAAAGTGCTGTACATTCTTCTATTTATTCAAGTATGGTTACATAGCGGCGTTATAAACTGGTGTTAATTGAAGAAGTGCCGATTAATTGACTACTTTTTAAGTAATTTTGACGATGTTTGTCATTTTCGTAAGAATGTACAGCACTTTTCGTTGTTCTCATACAATTATCTTCACGCTCTTACCTGTTTCATAAGTATTGATTTAGGGTAGTCGGGTGCTCTAGGACGATTCATAGAGCAAGTGTTAATGTTCATTCTCCAATATTGGAACTCTTCAGTGTTTTAAGTATCGAAATCGGCATATAGAAACGAACAAACGTTAATAAACGAATGCAATGGATCGTAATTAATTCAATTAATTATTTACAGATGATTTCCAAAGACATAAGGTATAGTTAGAAGTTTTCGGCTGTACACATGCAAGTTTGTAAATTCGTCACTGTGATGAAACCACTGTCGTTGCCATGACAGCCGATCGAAGCTGCGATCACGAATGCACTGACAAAGTGAAAGTTGAAGTATTTTTCGCAACATGCGGTTTAAACTTAAAATTACATTCACACCGCATATTGATTGAGGTTGTTTTAATCATACCTGATCAATTGAATTATCAGAAAACTAACAAAAACACTAAAAAACACAGAATGAAGCCTTCGTGTCAGGCAGTGCAGACACAACGCGGGATCTGTAAACAATGTGACGTCATTGGAATGTACAAGTTGCAACAATGTACAACAATGTATATTTTACATGAATACACTAATGAGCAACAAAACGGGACGCAACATTAACCCACATGCGTATATGTGCCAATTATCAAGTCTGTTGGTGTCAGAGTATTGGAGGAAAAACATTTCAAGTGTAATTGTAGGATAATATTTAATTTTGGCAGTTAAAT
This sequence comes from Pecten maximus, assembly GCF_902652985.1. Classification (NCBI taxonomy): domain Eukaryota; kingdom Metazoa; phylum Mollusca; class Bivalvia; order Pectinida; family Pectinidae; genus Pecten; species Pecten maximus. The sequence continues at coordinate 14,142,326 of NC_047032.1, forward strand.
GTTTTCCTATTTATTTTTTCTGAGATAAAGTTGACGTTTTGACCTGGAAACGTTGCAAACATCTTCAAACAAACTTTTTCTTTAATATACAATAAAAATTAACCGTTTGAAAGAGAATTTGAAATTTTCGATTTTTGATCATTTGACCTCTGTGACCTTGAACGAAGGTCAAGGTCATTGAAAAGCAATCAAGTTTGTAGGCATCCGTACATGCTATCACTGTGCCAAATATAATATCGGTGTATGTAAAAAGATTTTGGAGCAGAGGGTAATTAAGTGCATTTTTGGGAAAATTTGAATTTTGGCGGGAAAACAAACATTTTTCAAAGTGCTATTTCTACGTCATTTTTTATCGCACGACCATAAAACTTGAACCGTTCGTCTTCATCATTCATGCACGTTGTAATGCAGTCAAAAAATTATCTAATTTTGAATTTTGAATTTTTGACCTTGATTTGATCTCGCGCTTAGACCTTGACCTTGACATATTTTCTGATAACATATCGCGGAGAAAAGTGAGCCCCGCCAATGAACTACAAGATGCATTGATTGTTTAAGGAAAAAAACGAAAGAAAAAAGAACCTTACTCAAAAGAATTTTTCTTTAATTTTTTTTTTATTATTTGACCTTGAATGAAGCTCAAGGTCAGTGAAAAATAACTTCTTTTGTAGCCACTCTTATGTTCTATGGTTGTGTCAAATATCAAGTCTGTATGTGTTTAAATGAAGGAGCTGAAAAAAATTTAGGCATTTTTGCTCGATTTTTTAATTTTGGCGGGGAAAACTTTGAAATTTTCAAAGTGCCATATCTCCATCATTTTTTATCCGATGATCAAAAAATTTTCAAATTCCGTCTCAGTGCATCATACTCTTTTATTTACGATGAAGAAAATTCTCAGATCGAGAATTTTTTTTGACATTTTCTTTATCCCATAGCGAGGTCATAACCATGACATATTCTCTGATAAGATGGCATGGAGAAAAGTTAGCTCTGTCCCTGATCTATCTGGCACACTGAACCTGAACGCAATAGAACGATGGCGTGGTCGGCAGGCACAAAGAAAGTGAGACAAGTCAGGGTCCCAACCCTGACAGAGCCACAACGCTTTGGAGATGGGACAATAAAACAAGGAAAATGAGACAAGAATAGCTAGCGTCGAGTCAATGATTCCGTAAACGTATAGACAAAGACAAGAAGATACGGATAAATGTACAAGGCCACACAATCAGAAAATGCAAAAGATGACAACTTGAGATAGAACAGTATTCATGTATCAGGGTGTCCTCGGTGTAAATCTTTATATCGATACTGTTTATTTAGTCGTTAGATATCATAAAACTGTCATGAAAATATCCGCTCTGATATTCAATATAAAATTTTGTATATAATAAGCTATATAATAGGGTTTCAGACAAGGTTGTTACTCATTTCCCCTTTTCTTTCAATTTACAACCACATTCAGGCGGCGACATGAGAACGTTCCACCACATGGAATTAGCTGATTTTTGGTACACATATGAAACAAGTAAAGCTCTATCCGATTTTGTGATGGAAATTTGCATCCAAAACTATATAACGGGAGAAAATTGCAATTTTATGGTATTTTTCTTCATAATTGTGTCTCTGCAAGTGCATTTTCATCCGAGAAAATTTTTGTTTTATGTTTTATGAATAAACACGATGTTTTGGAAATATTTATCAAAAGAAATTTATACTATGTTGCGAATTACAATTTCGAGATAACCTTCTTTTATTTACGACCTTATGTCTTTGATGCTCAAAATGACAATTTTATAAAAATACATTTTCACTGACATTATGAAATCGGGTGTCGGAAAGGTGTAAAATTATTCTTCGGAAAAGAAAAAAACTGTAGTTGAGCTAGATAAGAAATTATACAGGGGCAGGTTCCTATGGAGAATTAACATTACTGGAAACAGGCCCTTTTTAATATTCCAGAATATGCAAGGCACAGTTTTATATAATGTATCTCTTTTCAATAGAACATATGTTTTATATATAGCACTTTGAAGATGCCTTAAATGCTCTACAATGCAATTCATGAAAATGAATACCGTGATGACATTGTGTGTGTTTTTCTTTCCGTACATGATGTTTTAAACAAGTAACATAATGCATGCTTAATTTGATAAACCCAGTTACATGTAGCTTTAGAATTTGGCTCTAAAATCGAATATATCATAAAAATATTAATTTTGTATTAAAAAGATCTGCATTCCTTATTATAAAGATCTAAACAAAATCTTTATTTCGTATGCTTCACTCTATGACTTTCATCATCAATATCTAAAGGAAAATTCTATCTGTAATATAGAATTGGTTTCAGGTAAAAATCAGGTGAAATGATATCCTTATATCCAGTGATATATTCGTTAAAAACTATATCATACCTGCAGATCGAGCTATTACCTGCTCAATACTGAAATCTGCGTCTCCGTCATTTTGAATATATCTTTTACAACCTTCTGTTCTCCTGCTAGAGCCTTAAACAAATTGGAAAATCCTTTCATGATAAATCATCGGTACTACATCATTTTTACTTAGACAAATTACGATAGAATGCCATTAGGATTAATACTTTTAATTAGCTTGCCTTACATTCTCAAATAATCTGGCTTCAACCTTCTCTTGCATGTTATACATCCTGTTGGGCACTGATCGATCAACTGTACACAACGATAACACCTTTGTATTGTTGTTGTTATCAAATCCATATAATTACCTGAAAATCCTTCTTCTTTAAGTAATGAAATACAAAATTATAGGTTTTTTCTAGATCTAAAAATACAGCTTTAGTTTTGTTCTTATTTCTAATGTAATCCTAGCTCTTTCTTATCAGATTTTGATTTCCTAAATGAGGTCAAGGCAATATAATACAAAATTGTTACAATATACTTAATCTATTACTAAATTTATTGTCAAGATGGTTATGCATAATTTGATCTTTAAAACCTTATTGTAGGATTATGGGCCCTTGTGAACAACGCAGGAACCCTGGGACACAATGGACCTGTCACATGGCTATCTGAGGAAGAGTTTCAGCGCCCCCTGGCAGTGAATCTGTTTGGGATGGTTTGGATGGTTCGTACATTCTTGCCCTCTAATATTAAAATCTGAAGGAAGAATTGTCAACATGACCAGTGGGGCCGGTAAGATAGCCGGTTTGAACAGCGGGGCATACACCATTTCAAAATTCGGAGCTGAAGCCTTTTCTGATACCCTCAGGTAAACCATTTTTAGATCGGCGTACTAAGGTCTTCTGAAAACTTGCTGTTTTTGTTATTTGTTGTACGTTCTCTTGCAACGACCAGGGACCTGTATCTAGATGTACCCTTAAGACTAACCTTAGGAAACCGTAACGTTATCATAGTGCATTAAAGTTACCTAGCTAGAAGCCATCTTTGGTAAACCGGTCAGGGAATTACGAAACATATTTTCGAATAACGATAGCGTAGCAGTGTACTGTAAGAATGCCTAATTCTGAAAAATAAGGCATTTGTTTTATATTTTTTAACATAGCCAGTTTAAGTGAATGATAAGTAAACATGTTTTTCAGACCTATGAAAACCAAGGTTACCATTTTAATAAACTTTAAATATTGTGTGACTTTTTTTACCACAAACGACTCTATCCTTACTCATTTTTAAAACCAATTTTAATTTAAATATCTCTATCCCAAAAGCAGAATTTATCTTGTTTTGACATACTGTATGTTCAAATGATACGTTTGTCCTGCTATCCTACTTTTTCTGCTTCACACATGTTTTTTTTTCTTTTGCTGCAAGTAAAACTTAATATCTGGTGTAAACAAGCTTTTGGAAAATCCGGAAACCTCGAACTCAATTTTTTAACAATGTGAGACTGCATATCCTACTTCATAATGAATATACTGTACCAATTATAAGATACATTTCTTTTTTTTTCAATTGTTTTCAGATAATAAAACAAAGCTCGAAGCTCCCTTAACAAAGGTAAGACTTTACTCTTAAATTGTTTTTGATGTATCATAACAATCCATCAAGTCGGGACTTTATGAGTACGTTTAGATTGAGTATTCCAGTACAAAATTGATCGACATCCTCATTTTGTCACAAACGGTCGTTTTGGAACATCCTGTTTTAGGGTGCATGGAAGTTCCCTTATCGAAAGAACACTTATCAAGTCAAAAGAGGGCTTCTAGCCTAAGAATAAATCCATTAAAGGTGGCTAAGGTGATCTTTGAAAATCCGAATGTAAAGAGCTTCGTGTTTTGTTTAGAAAATCTTAAGATAGGATTACGTGTACTATAAGGTGATGGACGCCGTTATTCCCTTAACGGTTCACCATACGTGGATTCTTGTTACACCTTAACGCGCTAAGATAACGTCACGATAACCTTAAGTCTGAAAGGGGATCTCCAGTTACAGGCCCCAGGTCTAGCAAAGTCATTGTAAGTAGGACACAGGTAGTCGAGCTCCGGAATATTCATTCTTGGTTTACTCGTATGGTCCAAATATGAGAGATTATTACGAAGAATAAAATACCATTTACGAGAAAGCGTGTTAGGAGAGCTTCGAGTTACAAACAGACATTTTCCTTATTTTCTGCTTAAATCGTCCCATTGATGTTATTGTTAAGGGAATTTTCTTATTATAGGCCCAGGGCCATAGGCGGATAAATGACCAGCGAGAAAACATAAGGACTAGGCCTGGGAAAGCCAGATAATTGTGCTTGCATTAAGTGTACAGAGAGGTCACTTCAACTAACTAGTCCATTAATGTTTTCCGTGACAAATGTCTAGAGCTGACAGAAACATAAACAACAAAATTTTCGAAAGATGTTGACTGATGATGATCATGGTTCTTGTCGAATACTATTATCTTTAAGCTGAGTCTTTTCTTCATGTTCATCGGTATTTTGCTTGCCTTCGTTTTATCCATTTTTGACTCATGGTTTACATTTCGTGTCGGTTTTCTATGTTTTCGTCAGAGGCCAAGGTTACTGAAATTTGTATTGCTGCTGTTCCGAATATATATTGTTGTCTCCTTTATGTGATGCCATATTAGTACTTTTGCAGGAGAGAACTGTATAAGACTGGGGTGTCTGTTCATACGATAGAACCCGGTACCTTCAACACTGGTTTCGCTGACATACCAGCTATAACAACAGCTACTTACAAAAATTTCGAGAAGCTCGACGTTGATATGAAGGAATACTACGGCGCTGGATACGTTGAAAAAAGTATGTAGATATGTTATTTTCTAGTGTAAGATTAATATACAGGTATTGACTCTTGTATTGTTTAGTGGTCCTGTTGTATTGTCTTTTAAGTGTTAACCAACTCTAGAAGTGTATATGCCAACAAAAGGACATAAACTATTGCTGAACTGTATACATATTGATAATTTGTCTTCTCGTCATTTAATGATCAAATCATCAAATTCTTAAGCTATATTTAAAGCTTTCGTAATGTAAAAACAGACCGCAGTCCTATCGATAAAAATCGTTTATAAAGATCGATTTGAAAGGTATTCGTCATACATGTGAATAAAATGAGACTTACCTTTCCAAGTAACATGTGGCATTGTTTATTTCCAGTTACAACAACATTCAAAAACCTTAATGAGGGCGCAATGTCATCAAAACTACATAAAGTCATCGACGTTTATGAACACGCTATAACATCCCGATATCCACAAATACGATATGTGGTTGGAGTCGATTGCAAAGTCATGATGTTTCTTAACTTCTATTTGCCTGAGCGCTTACTGGACATGATTATTTGTACATATTTACCAACACCAAAAGGCAAAATCTAATCTGATGATGTCTGAGAAAAAACTGTAACTGGCGACTGTATACACAAATAATATATAAAGCGCACATTCAAGATCATTAAAGTCATAAGTGCACATGGAAAATGTATGTATGGTTTTCATGAAAACGGCTCCCAATTCGAATAAAAAGTTTTTCAAAAATCCTTTGCAACGTTTCCTTTCACTGTCATAACCAAAATTAGTAATTAGGAAGATACCGATTGTTTTCCGTCAACCCTTCAATATCCATTCCTGAACAGAATATAGCCTGTTTAGCAACTCTCCGAGGTCCTGTATGAACCTAGATGCTGATTAACCTACGAGGTCCTTATCAACCCAGATGGTTGCTGCTCTACGAGGTCCTAGTTAAACCTAGTTGACTGCTCTGCAAGAACCTGTGTAAACCTTGCTGTGCACTACTCAACGAGGTCCTGTATGAATTTAGATGTTGAGTACTCTGCGAGAACCTGTATAAACCAAGATGTTGACTTACCTACGAGGTCCGGTATCAACCTAAATGATGACTATTTCACGAAGTCCTGTATGAACATAGATGTTTGAATATTCTACTAATTTGATTTTTTTCTTTTCATATGGGGGGCATCATCTTGTATTGAACTCAAAAAAAAAGTTAACCAAAATGTACAACAAATTATACGATTAATGAACTCCATCTGGCAAAAACAGACTGGAATTATTTTTCTTTTAAATCGTATATTTTACATCTTCATGTATAAGCTAGCCCACACATAAAACTTCTTTCCCCTTTTCGATGTGTTATGTTTATATCGACCCCCCATATATTTTATACATACATTACTATTGTAACGTGTCCCTGTGAGTGCCCAACCAATTTTCTTTATTTAGTTCTAACAGCACTTTCTTACCTCCGCTAGCGATAGTTCTCTAGCAAGGGCGATAATCCAAATTTGAGCAGACGACAATGGTCATCATATAGTGTACAATCAAATATCATCAAACAAACATCGTTTGTATTCATGGAAAAATCTGTATTTTGAAAGAAAAGTAATGCTTCCAATGTAGATCTGACAAAGTTTTGAAAAGAATATCAAAATGACGGAAGAAAGTCAGATTCTGGGATGGGTGTGACAGCTGGTACCACTACGATTGTCTACCGTCACCTGTCGAAAACAGAGGTTGAGCCTAGCTTGATTGTCGACGAGTACCAATGGCTGTGTAACAGATGTAGACAAGAGGAATAAGTTTTGACATTTCTAGTAAAAACAATAATAGGTATGGACGCCTTTACTCGTTAACGCTACAATGATCTGAATCGGAAGACATGCGCACTGGTTAAAAATGCAAGTTTCCGATGTTTTCGATCCATTTTTATCTCACGGGATGTTTGATAATCTGAACAATATTTCTTTTAAGAAAGGATGTATGTACATTACAATATAACTGACTTTACCACACAAAAAAAAACTGGAAAAAAAAGTTTTATAGGGGTGTTTGAGCACTGGTATGTACTTACGTAAACACCGGCCATTGCACAGGTGACAGGCATCCTTCCCATACCATACCATACCATTATCGATATTCTAAGGTGTAAAGCCTTTTCTATGCAAATATTGGATCACTGCTCTTTCACCGATTTTGTCCATTTTGCAAAAGTCGCCTGTCTTGTTTACTTTAGAGTGCCACCTTTTCGATATAAACTAACCAAATGTGACCAGTCAATGCACGCAAGGTCCTAAATAGTCAGAAAATAGTAGGACTGAAAAATAACATCCGAGAGTACCTCATTCAGTACGAGACTCACAACATATCAATCATCCCTAGTACCTGAATATCAAATCAGTAGTAGGCCCCGATGCATTCACGCTTATATTAAATATTCTGCCCAAACGAGAAAAAATCAACAATCTATTTTTAATTTGGTTCTATGGTTCGTATGTATCAACCTAGACGTTGGCTGCTCTACAATATCCTGAATAAACCGTTATCTATGTTACTCTACGAGAACCTGTATAAACCTATATATTGACCATTCTACGGGACCCTGTATAAACCTATATATTGACCACTCTATGAGAACCTATATAAACCTATATATTGACCACTCTACGAGAGCCTGTATCAATCTATATATTAACCACTCTACGAGAACCTGTATCAATCTATATATTGACCACTCTACGAGAACCTGTATAAACCTATATATTGACCAATCTACGAGAACCTGTATAAACCAATATATTGACCACTCTACGAGAACCTGTATAAACCTATATATTGACCACTCTACGGGAACCTATTTAAATCTAGATATTGACCTCTCTACGAGAACCTGTATAAATCTATATATTGACCACTCTACGAGAACCTGTATAAACCTATATATTGACCAATCTACGAGAACCTGTATAAACCAATATATTGACCACTCTACGAGAACCTGTATAAACCTATATATTGACCACTCTACGGGAACCTATTTAAATCTAGATATTGACCTCTCTACGAGAACCTGTAGATATATATATATATTGACCACTCTACGCGAACCTGTTTAAATCTAGATATGGACAACTACGAGAACTAACAATCTAGATGTTGACTATTAAAAAAAATCCTTTATAAACCTCGATTTTTGCTACTCTACGAGGTCATGTATTACTCTAGATGTTGAATACTCTACGAGATCTTGTATCAACCTAAATGTTGGCTACTCTACAATATCCTGTATAGACCGAGATGTTGGTAACTCTACGATGTCCTGAATCAGCCTAGATATTAATTATTCTACAATGACCTTAATCAACGTAGATGTTGACTACCCCACGGTGACCTATATCAACGTAGATTTTGACTACTCTACGAGGACCTGTATCAACGTAGATGTTGGTCTACTGAACGAGGTCCTGTATCAACGTAGATGTTGACTACTCTACGAGGACCTGTATCAACGTAGATGTTGGTCTACTGAACGAGGTCCTGTATCAACGTAGATGTTGACTACTCTACGAGGACCTGTATCAACGTAGATGTTGGTCTACTGAACGAGGACCTGTATCAACGTAGATGTTGACTACTCTACGAGGACCTGTATCAACGTAGATGTTGGTCTACTGAACGAGGTCCTGTATCAACGTAGATGTTGACTACTCTACGATGACCTGTATCAACGTAGATGTTGACTACTCTACGAGGACCTGTATCAACGTAGATGTTGGTCTACTGAACGAGGTCCTGTATCAACGTAGATGTTGACTACTCTACGAGGACCTGTATCAACGTAGATGTTGGTCTACTGAACGAGGTCCTGTATCAACGTAGATGTTGACTACTCTACGAGGGCCTGTATAAACCTATATGTTAACTCTTCTATGAGGTCCTGTATCAACCTAGATATACATGTATGTAATATATACATTTTCAATTTTAAAACAGCTCTGAAAGATAAGTTAACTTATTTTTTCTGTGTTTTTCAGACCTGCGAATACCATGGTAACCAATGAAAAAAAATCAAAATTGCAAAATACAAATGTATCATGATATTTCACCCTAAATGCTCTACACCATTTTTCTTTCTAAAACCTATGTTTTGACATATGTTGTACATTAATTTTTTCCGCAATCTTACCTTGATCGAAGGACTTCATTTTTCGATGTAGGCAAAACTAACACACTTTCGGAAGATCCGGAAATGTAAAATCCGACAAATGTGAAGCATGTATGTACTTCTTCATAATGAATATACCAATTGTCGTATTCATTTATTTTTCCGTTTTTTATGCATATCATCAATGACCAGGCAGTCTTTCTGACGTCTGCTACCTTATACAGAGTTTTTTTTTAATTTAAATTTACTAAAACCCCCATGAATGTCTAGAATATGATCCAGCGAACAAAATGACATTTCGGGTTATTTTGTATCTTTAATAGTCACCGAGTACTGCTAATATCCGTGCGAAGTGTACTTTGACAACATTTCCTCTCAATACACAAACAAGGGGAGGTAATTTTGAAAATGAAAACTCCCATAATTCTGTATTTCTCTTTAATATAAAGTTGTGTTTTGATTTGCATGTGGTACTTTGAGCCCTTGCACTTGTAATCAAGCAAAAAATACTATAACGACATCAAATTTAGCGTTTCTAGATGACGGCATAGGAACAAAATCGTCATCAGTAGCTATGCCATCATCAGATGATATATATGACGTCATAAATAGTGAATTGTATTATAAAAAATAGCCAAGATCCTATCCAAACCTCAGCTTAGCAACACACGCAATAGTCTATCTGACAAAATAGTAACAAGACATCCAAGATTTCAAAATGTCCTGCCTATGACATCATAGTCATTTATTTCCATCCTGGTAATTCAGATGTGTACCAAAAAAATACATGCTTAACATTGTAAAGATAAACTGAAAATAATGGTTTCAAAAAAAATTTCAAAAATGACACTTACAAATGTACTATAATAGGTTTGATGGATACGGGCTAATAAATCCGGTAAAATAAACCTGAATTTAGTCTATATTGATTGTGAGATACCTAATAAGTTATTTTGGGTTTGGTATCAAGCACAAAATAAAGTTTCAATTAACACTAATTCATTACCATTATGATTAATCAACAATCCCTTAAATTGGGCCGCTTTTCCATGATTCATCTAACATGACAAATGAGATGTTTAACAAGTTTAAGTTTTTGTTTATGTATTTCTGAGCAATATTAAATGAGAATGAAGCTGAATCAAACATGATTAAACTTTTTTTTTAAATGAAATTGTTCACCCCTTATAAGGTAGCAGTGTACAGTAAAAATGCCCAATTCTGCCCGATTGTTATACTTATTTTTTCTTTACTTTACAGACCTGCGAATCCCATGGTAACCAATAAACAAAATTGCAAAATATAATGATATTTCACCCAAAATGACATATGAAATATGTCTATCCCAAAGACAAGAGTAATCTTTGTTTTGACATAATTATGTTGTACATCAGACTTCCCTGCAATCTTACCTTGATCGGGAGACACTATTTTTCGCTGTGGGCCAAACTAAATTTCCTGTGTAAACACACTTTCGGAAAATCTTGAAATTTAAAATCCGGTATCAATTTACTTATTTTAATTTTAACATATTTGAAGCCTGTATGAACCTCTTCATAATGAATATACCAATTATAGTGTACATTTATTTTTCAATTTTTATGCATATACATGTATTACCGGGGTTATTTGCTTAACAAACAAAATCACCCATGACCAGGCAGTCTTTCTGTCGTCTGCTACCCAAATGCCAAATCTCTTGCATTTTACATTATTGCACCTACATGTATTGATATGCGGATGCGCATTACGGGTATAGAAATGTTTTAGAAAAGATTGGCTAGGTGAAACACATCTTGTAGCGTTGACTGGCCAGCTGTAATCAACAAGTGTTCAAAGGTGAAAACACGACAGGTCATTCCCCGTCCCTAACTATAAGGCGATCACCCTTAGTCTGAAGATTACCTGGTCGCGACCCATATTGTTATCGAAGTCACAGACGCCGATTCAAATAAATCTATATGCTGAATTGTTTAGAAGTCGATGAACTCAAAAGAGCAAGGTGGCGATGGCCACGCGATAACCAGGGTCAGAAGATAACGAGGCACGGACAAAATGGGTTCAGTCTAATATTGATAGGGCAGTACTACCACTTGTCTTATAAAGAGAAGAAAATAAGTTTTGGAAGCTTCAAAGTTAGTAATAGAAAATTATTAGGAGTACAAATGTACATGTTTAACATATAAATATATTATATATACATGCAGATTCAATGAGAATTTTCTTGTTTCGTATTTCGAACGGTTATAAAAAAAAATCTAACGAAACGAAACAGAAACATAATTGGAAATTTGATTTAAAAAAATGCTCTATATTTATCGAGATTTTTTTCATAATCTTATTTTTTTTTCAGAGAATAGAGGTAAAAAAGAAAAAGAGAAGTCAATGACGCATACATTAAATTCAGTGATGTACAAAAAATGTAAATGTTTTCGGATATTAACCCCAAGGGAACAGTTTTCGTTGACTTCGGTTCGTATCTGTGAAAAATATTCACGGTACAGTTCATATCTTAACATATCATATGACATGATTGTTTTATGTTTAAAGGGTTTTAGACACAAAAAGGTTAAAGCCAGACAAATTACCCTCACACTCTACACTAGGAAAATTAATCACCGTAAAAAGACTGCACAAGTGAGATCATTTTGTCACCTCACTGTATAGTAGACCAGAGATGTATATATCACATTTGTAATATTTACATCTCTGAGTAGACCTATAATGTATATGCCATTGTTTGAGTTTTTAAAATAAAAAAATAAATAAAAAGATGACATGTGATATTAGTAAACCAAGGTTATGATATTGTCCGCTGGTCTACTATTTTGATTATACAATTACAGACATGACGTGTGGAAAGAAAATTTAAACATGTGAGATGATAAAATCAGGACATTCACTGTCATTGCTTTCAATGTTTACAAAAAAATATGGGGCTCTTTGAAGTTTCCCTCTATAAATGCATATAACAAGGCAGATTCTAGCCTAGTGATACTGGCGAGGTGAACCAGATGACGCGTCGGACCACGTGACCACCTAGCTCATTAATTTTTTTCAGCCAGCAGCAATATCCCCCCTACTGGCCTAAAATAGATAAACAGCTTTGTAAGGCGAGGTAAAACCCGTGTCAGCCTACATTTATGGGGTCGGGCTAACAGAAAATGGAAAAATACCCTATGTGTCCAAAACCCTTTAAATGGACATCAAGTGAAAACCATATTCTTTACTATGTTGTTGGCTATTAACACTGTTTGCATTATTTATTAGAAAAAGAAATAAAACAATGAATACATTAGCAGTGGTATTTTTCAGTTTTATACAGGCAGATACTGTTTGGTACAGATATTAGATTAGCATGGATGTTTTATCAACTGACATTCCATAATTCAAACCTCTATAAGCCCAGCCTGTGTCAGTGACCAATAATATGTAGCTTCGATGAAATAACTTTTACATGCGTGGTTAAATTCGTCGTCTAATTCGGAAACTTTAAACGTCATCATGAAAGAGATATGTGATTGGATGAGCTTGACGCGTATGAATTTATCCATACTATTACACTGTTTACCAGCACTTCGTCTACACAACACTGCTTGCATTCGCCAGTTACACATTTCAGAGTTACTCTCCATTTTGGATATCTAATCAGCAAACAACAAACGTACTCGCATACCCAGGAAAGTCACATATATAGACCTTATAGCCAAATATATGTACGTGAAAAGACAAATGGTGTTCCGTACAGACTGACAAATTTCATTTAAGATATTGATGAATAATAGTGTTGTGTTCAAATCACATTGCAGCTAAAATGATATTCGAGATTCTGGGAATAGTTCTTGTCATCATCATCATCATCATCGTAGCACAGTGGTTCAAGAGAAGTTTAAAACTCCGAAACATCGAAGGAAGATATGTGTTCATCACAGGATGTGACTCAGGATTCGGAAAGTTACTAGCTAGCAGGTTAGATAGCCTCGGAGTAAATGTCTTTGCTGGATGTTATACAAAAAATGCTCTTGAGGATTACCAGAAGAAAAGAAACTCTATAAAGGCGGTTGCTCTAGACCTCACCGACAGGAAAAGCATTGAAAATGCGTACCAGTTTGTGAGATCAAACCTGCCTGAAAGTACAGGTAAACGTTTTTGTATAATTATTTTTGAGTTCTTCTAACCCTGCATGTCGGAACGAGCTTATAATCAAGTTTCACATATATATATATTTTGATTTCGAAATACAATAGAGCATTTGGTATATATAATATATAATGATGCATAGTATGTATAGTATATTTACAAAGTTCCTAATGAAGGGAAACACACACATATATATATAAAGAGAGAGAGAGATATATATATATTGAAACTTTAAGATACTTTGCGTATCGATTAAATAGTTGAAAAATATAGATTCAACACGGCAACTGTTGTGTTCCGCTAACGTTTTCAGGCCTAACGGCCATCTTTGGACGATTCTTTATTTGACGTCTTGGTTACCACATTATGACGTCACATACAATATGATAACATCAGGGGAGATAACGTTTCTAATTAAGGTGTTATTACATTAGTTTGGTGAATGGTTGGTGTCCGTTTAGAAAGTAAACATTTAAAAGAAATCAATTTGCATTTAATTTCGGTTTAAACGTCGATAGTCATATCGTTTATATTTTAAAAAGAACATGCTCTCTTAAATTAACCGAAATTTTCTGAAGGTCAAAAATGCAGCTTCCTATTGCAGTCCAACCGTAATTATGTGCTAAAAGATATCTCAAAACAGTATCAATAATTTTTTTTTTAGAATACGAAGGGCGAAGTTGTTTAAAATGTATTTCGACTTCATCAGAATAGAAGCTTTATTAATTATATTTTGAAGATGCCCCAAATGCATCATGCATGAAAACATGAAAATAAAACACCGTGCTGATGTTGTGTGTACATTTCAATTAAATGTTTATATTTTGTACATGTCTTACTCAGATATAGTACAAAACCTAATCTACATACTTCATGTTAACTTTGATGTACATAATTAGCTTTGCAATATTGCTTTTTAATACTCAAATCAAATAAATCATAACAAAATACTAATTTCGCATTATTAAGATCTTTATTTCGTATTTAAAAGATCTGAATTTCGTATTTAATCTATTACTAGATTTATTGTCAAATTGTGTTCCATCTTCATAAACATCATTGTAGGGCTATGGGCACTAGTAAACAACGCAGGAACCCTGGGACATTTTGGACATGTCACATGGCTATCTGAGGAAGATTTTCAGCGCCCCCTGGCAGTAAATCTGTTTGGGATGGTTTGGATGGTTCAAACGTTCTTGCCTCTAATATTAAAATCTGAAGGAAGAATTGTCAACATGACCAGTGGGGCCGGTAAGATAGCCGGTTTGAACATGGGGGCATACAGCATTTCGAAATTCGGAGCGGAAGCTTTTTCTGATACGCTCAGGTAAATCATTATTAGATCGGCGGACTGACGTCATTTGACAACTTGCTGCTTCTGTAACTTTAACGTCCTCGTGCAACGACCATGGGGCTTGTAACTATAAGTCCCCTTGACATTATCTTAGTGCGATAAGGTTAACATTGAGGCCAACTTTTTTTTAACTATTGAGGGATAAACTGAACTTATTTAAGAATAACGGTACCATCACCTTATCGCAAAGGTAAACGTATATTACGGTTACCTTACCAAAATGGGTCAGTAGAGGCTCTCTAATGACCTCGTGATTGCAAATATCACCTTATGGGCTTTTAAGGATTGGTTAGTCCACTTTTGACAGGATAATGTCGTTATGCTAAGGGTACTATTATGCACCTTTTGTTATCAACAAATGGCTTCAGGCCACACAATCTATATTCTATATTCCCTACCAAAGAAACTGTTTAGAAAAAGCAAAATGTGGTCAAATAATTTTGTTTGATATTACATCAGATACCATATATACTATTCAAGCCTAACCTACGGCGAACTGAAAACTTCTTATGACCAACATTCCATGCCCCCGTACGACTAAGTTGGGGCAACCCCCCCCCCCCCCCCCCCCCCCCCCCCCCTAATCCATCCATCCTTCTGCCCTCCCCTCCGTCCACTGTTCCAATCGTTTAGTAAGCTTAACAGTGCTTAAATGCTATTTTTATCTTTAATATTAGTTTTACTTTAATGAATCGATATTGCGAAATTGAATTATAACATTCGGAAATGTGAATACAGGTTTAGGATTTTAGAAAGTGTTTAAGACATTATGGTACTCAAAAAGTGGCAGAATGGAAAGAACATAAATGTTCCTGTTAATAGGGGTTCCTAGTAGTAGGACCGCCGGTCCATCGCGCTCACTGCATGTTGGTATATATATTTTTTGTGTTGAGGGAATTTTCTTGTTAAAAACCCTAGGGCCGTAGGCAGATAAATGACCAGGGAGAACCCAGTAAGACTAGACCGAGAAAAGTAACTATAGCCATCCCTTCACTAATTGTAAGAGAGTTGAATCCGGCCACCTTGTCCATTCATTGTTTTCTTTGACGGATATCATGAGTAGAGAGAAACATTAACAACGCAGTTTTTTTCGAGAGAGATGTGGCCTAAAGTCGATCATGGTTCCTACCGGATCCTATTATCCTTGAGCTGAGATTAAATGTTCATGTTAGTTTTCTATGATTCCGTCAGTGGCCAAGATTACCGAAATTGTGTTTGCATTTGCATTTCTACTGTACTGGTGATACATGTTAGTGTTTCCTTAATCTGATGTCGTATTACTTCTTTTGTAGGAGAGAACTGTATAAGACCGGTGTGTCTGTGCATACGATAGAACCCGGTACCTTTAGCACTGGTCTCGTAGACATACCAGCTATAACAACAGCTATTTACAAAAATTTCGAGAAGCTCGACGTTGATATGAAGGAATACTACGGCGCTGGATACGTTGAAAAAAGTACGTACATATGTTATTTTAAGTATATAAAGATTAATTTAAGGTATTATCTCTTGTATTATTGAATTGTTTGTTTGTAGTAATATATTTTAAGTGTCAATAAAGAATTCATAAGCCATAATGTTAGTTTTCCTGTTAAAGACCGCCGTCATATTGATAAAAATGTTTGTAAAGATCGATTTAAATGGTCATATGCCATATATCTATTCGTCAAACACGAGAATAAAAGGAAATTTTCCCAAGTAACACGTAACACTGTTTATTTCCAGTTACCACAACATTCAAAAACCTTCTTGATGGAGCAACGTCATCAAAACTACATAAAGTTATCGACGTTTATGAACACGCTATAACATCGCGTTATCCACAAATACGATACGTGGTTGGAGTCGATTGCAACATCATGATGTTTCTCAACTCCTATTTCCCTGAGCGTTTGCTGGACATGATTATTTGTGCTTACCTACCAACACCAAAAGCCAAAATCTAATCTGATGATGTCACAAGAACAAATACTGGATACACAAACGATAAAGGCATAGAATCTACGATACTACATGAAAATTATTTGTTTAGTTTTCACGGAAACGGCTTCCAAGTTGAATAAATATATATAAGAAAATACCTGATATTGTTTTGATTTCACTCTCATAATCGTAATGACAAATTAGGGAAATAGTAACGATAGTTGTCCGCCAACTCATTGTCCTACCCATAGTAAGTGCCTCCACATTTTCATCATAGATACATGAATGAAAACAGATGATGTTTTCGTGAGGAAATATTTTAGGGCTACTACAAGACTGAGCTGATTTTTTTACGGAAGATCGAGAAATGTTACTAGTTAAATGGCATGAAGGACCTCTTTGAAAAAGTAAATATTCTGTCATCGTGGAGAGTTTTATAAAATATTGCTTTGTAAATACAATCTAGATTGATATTCATTTTCAAATTGCCCGAACACAATACATTTTAAAAGCAAAACCACTTTGTTTTAAGTCCGTTTTGTTACTCTCTATAGTACTGTATGGGCCGGGCCTAGAATTTTATTTCGTCATATAAGACTCACATGTAGCCCTTTTTGTACACTTGGACATTGCAACTTCTTTTTGATTATCTGACTTATTTTCTGAACATAAAATAGTGGAAAATTGCGTAAGATAATTCAAAAAGAGGTAATATTGACATTCAAACGAATCAATAAAGTTCTATGATGTCGTGTTTTCTTTTGATGACTTCTTTGATTATTATACATTGTACCACAATAACGCTTTATGCATTTCTTAATTATGTATGTCTTTATGTAATTGTTAATTTTCTTTTGAGACCTTTTTCACCGAAGAAAAGTATAATATAATTCAGTTAATTTTGCATACATTTGATCGAAATTAGTCCCACTCTCAATCATACTTGTAATTTCATAAAGGCGGTATTTTGAAAATATCTCTCGGCAATAGTTACCGAAAAATAATGTGCATCATTTTCTATAAGTAGCACTTGGCATTGGAACCCTAGAAACGAACATAATGTACATAATATAATTATTATCATTACCATTGTTAAGAAAGCGAAGTGTTCGCACTAGACGGATATCATTAACGCTTTATGTCCCATTTTTTTGATAATTTCACAATTAAATCATAACAGACACTCTCATTCGAATTCTGCTTTTTTATTGTGAACATATTAACTGGATCAACAGATGTTCAGTGGACTGTAGACATGTGTTAAATGCGATTTATTTTCTTTGTTTTTATACTAGAAAGTGATAACCTTTATCCTTATATATTAGCATACTGTGTTTGGTTTAACCTACAATTTGTATTACATGTGCGTCTGAAAAAGATAAAAAAAAAAAGGATTAAAAGGATAAAGTACATGCGAACAAAGAAAGAAAACTGATTGCAAAGAAATTGGACAAGATTGGATTGACTTAAAGGAGACAATGAATTGTAATTGGTGATATCGGAAAAAAACATTAACCTAGCTTATGACGACCTTGCCAGATACCCTGTCTTAGAACTGGTGTAATTAAAATAAAATTATCAGAAAATATTGTATCATCATACAGATAGTATTTAGTCCTATTTCTTAAAACTTTAAATGTCTCTTTCTAAAACTTGTATTAGTTTTTCAACTTTTCATCGCTTGCAATAGTTTTCTTTAGTCAAATAGTGATATGACATTCATGTAATATGTATTACATTGCAGTGATATATTTCTGGACTTTCATAGTGATGCAAGATGGTATAGATTCATACATTCATTTTTAGTGACTTGATCAGCAAAATAATGTCATTGTCAAAGGGCCTGTTTCCAAAATGGCCCCTTCTCTGATTCAAATTTCCTGTTGGTGGTGCATTGCCCATGCCGTTGTGGTCACAAATCTATAAAGTATAAAGATTTAGGTCACTTGGTTTGTTTTTTATGGCTCCTCAAAGTTGTACCTTTCAGAAGCTGTCTAAGTGTTGATAAAATGTGCATGTTATGTAAAATATTAATGAAAATCTAATCAAATGATGGTCACCGTAAAGAATACATTCATGGCATGATTGTGACAAAAAATCATGTTTCAATCGCGCCATTTGGTTGTTTTATGAAAGAAACAATCTCAAAAATGCCATTTTCGATGATATCATTTTAGACACAAAAACTGTGTTTTTAGAGAATACACCCTTTTATGGGCGTTGGATGCAAACCAATTGTTATCCTATTAAACAGTACGTAATATGCTATTGATGAGAGGGAAAAAAATCAACATGTAAGTGGTGGAACATTTTCAAATCTTGGGTTGAATTAGCCTATGGTTGAATTGCCAATTTTCGACTAATTAACAAAAACACGAGAGTATTTGCTCGGTATGTTGAGAATATGTACACAGATATGAAAAAAGTGAGAGAAACACTTTTTTCATAAAAAAAATCCAAGATGGCTACTTCACAAGTCCCCGTGGTTGAAGACATTGGCTGACAAATAGACAGAACAACAAACAAAACGTGTTCCTTATGATTTTAGTTGGTTTTCGCATTTACGGGAGTGTTCATAGCTACGGGCGATTGTATAATACCTATATTTATAAGTTTGGTTAGTCACATGGTAACGGGGATCTTTCATATCGAGCCCCAAACATACTTTCGACATATGCACTCCGTCACCGCATGGAAAACTATTTCAAGTTTTGTCGGAATTTCTTCATCTGTGGTTGTAATGGTCGAGGGTTTTCCAGCGCCCTGTAATACCCAAGGTAGTACAAGATACTGGAGATGTGCGCACACATTCCCATCGTTCTCTCTCCAACTGGGCACTGTCAGTAGTAGTCCTTTATTGGGGCCTCATCATCGGGTGAAACGGTGAACCGTATCCAAACGTTATGTTTCGTTTGGCTTTTGTGTCGAGAATGTATTTGACATCGGAGAAGGTCTGGGGAGTGCTGGTAAAGCCACACCTCATAGTCTCCGTCATCACTTAAATGTTCGGCGATGTAACCAGGAGCCAGAGATATCTGATACGTTCCACACGTAATGGTTCTCAAGTAATCGAGATCGAGACGGGGAAACAGTACGGAAGATGCATCCATCTTGACAAACTCGGACCTTGCCCGTCTAGATAGATCCGGATCTGTCTTGACTCTCTGAGCTAAACCATTCGGTGTTATCAAACGGTCCTTCATACGTTCAGCCATTAGCCTATCTTTGGCATCTCTCTCTGGATATCTCTGGTAGATCGGTCCTCTAATACCATTCAGACAGGCTGTGACGGTTCGAAGCAAAGCCTCGATGACATTGATAAAGCTGTTAGACACCAATTGCGTTCGGAAGACGACCATGATAGGATTCCACAATCCACCTCGATTTGGTGATAGTTCTGTCAAGATTTGCTTGGACGTCAGAATGTTGACTTTGACCGGGTTTCAGGTATGACGGCATGCTAGCATTGAGGCCAGAGGCTTCGAGAACTGGGTGGACATCTCTAAAACCTCGGTCAACGACAACATTGTCATCTGGTTGTAGCCAAGTAACTAGCTTGTCCATGACTTTTTTTGTAATTGTAGCATCATTTTCGCTGCCAGTGAATGGTCCTACTGTGTCCAGAATGTAGCCATCTGGTAAGGCGATGCTCATGAATTTGGGATAGTTTCTCTTCTTCTGGCCACAGTAGGACATTCTCTGGAGCTTGTGGTTGGAGCTTTTCCAGATATAAATATAGGTGCCATCTAATATGGCAGTGGCTTTATCTCCAAAAAATGCTTCTGAAAAGACAGTATTGTTCCCGAGCAACTGTTCTCTTGTCAAGTGATCCGGACCTAGAAATTGTGGGGACTATCGATGTGTCTAATGCCTGTAATATGGAGTGAAAAGTTTTGGACACACTTGACTTGGACATTCCAAACTGAGAAGAACACTGACTCCAGGAAATGTCGGTTTTCAGTTTTACCCAGAACAGTAATAGAGCATCGTGTGTAGTCTTGGTATATATACCAGATGAAAGATATGTCCAGGCCATGCATGCCCAGTCATCAAGAGAAGAAAAGCTTATTTCAAACGCAGACTGGTTCTGTGAAAGGACGTGCGACACCTCTAGGAGGTCATTAATGATTTCGGACGATTTTGATGGTAACAGAGATTCCAAGGAACCTCTACCATCAAGGACAACCTCTGTAGACGGATCTAAGTCGTTACCAATAAGGTGAATGGAGCAGACGCGGGATGAGGTGGGACACCACAGTTTGTGTGAATAGATCAGGTGATGTCTTGCACGTTTTCGTAAGACTGATGATTTTGTTCCATTTATTGCAAAGGTAACAAGACAGAGACAGCATTTTTTTGTGTGAAGATGATCCATTCAAAAGATCATGATGGGTCAGCAACGGCAGGATATGGGACGGGAAGTCGTCTTCTTCCTCTATTTCCTGGTTCTGCTCGGGTTCAGGTTCAGGCTGATTTTTTTCCGAAGATACTTCATGTAGCACTTCTGGCAAATAAGTGTTTGTTCCTTTGCTGACATCAATCCTTGTTGCACCAGCGTATCTAGGAGCCATTTATATTGTGGACTATTTACATTGCGTGCACTTCTGTTCTTATTGCCACTACGTTTCTTGAAGTATAGTTGACAGCCTTCTCCAACACATTTACCCTCCATCTTGAAACAATAACGATTGGTTTATGAAGCGTCGATAAAGTAACAAAATAGCAAGCCACCGATGTTTATTTAGTCGTTAGATATCATAAAACTGTCATGAAAATATCCGCTCTGATATTCAATATAAAATTTTGTATATAATAAGCTATATAATAGGGTTTCAGACAAGGTTGTTACTCATTTCCCCTTTTCTTTCAATTTACAACCACATTCAGGCGTTGATATGAGAACATTCCACCACATGGAATTAGCTGATTTTTGGTACACATATGAAACAAGTAAAGCTCTATCCGATTTTGTGATGGAAATTTGCATCCAAAACTATATAACGGGAGAAAATTGCAATTTTATGACATTTTTCTTCATAATTGTGTCTCTGCAAGTGCATTTTCATCCGAGAATGAATAAACACGATGTTTTGGAAATATGTATCAAAAGAAATTTGTACTATGTTGCGAATTACAATTTCGAGATAACCTTCTTTTATTTACGACCTTATGTCTTTGATGCTCAAAATGACAACTTTATAAAAATACATTTTCACTGACATTATGAAATCTGGGTGTCGGAAAGGTGTAAAATTATTCTTCGGAAAAGAAAAAAACTGTAGTTGAGCTAGATAAAAAATTATACGGGGGCAGGCTCCTATGGAGAATTAACATTACTGGAAACAGGCCCTTTGTATAATATTGATCATACAAGAAATAATGCCTGTTTATTAGATGCACAAGTTAAATTAAGACTCTAAAAATCTATATATAATCAGAATCAATTTTTTGACGAGGAGACTTTTAACTGTATCCACCAATATTTGGAGACTATAGTGCTTCGAAAGTGTAGTGCATCTACAGTTTGTATATTACGCATGTCAACATAAATGATATTAAAACATTCTCCACAGTTTTCGTTACCATTAACTATGAGGGTAATTTCTTTTAATAAAGCAATACTGACTGATAAGACAGGGCAGGTCTTTTGGTTTTCCCCGACTTCAGAATTTTGTAAATATATTTCTCCAAATATGTAAATGTCCCCCTCATACCACTATACAAAGAACTAACAGTTACACTGTCCTTGTACACTATAGGTATTTTTCAAGAGTTATTTCCGTTTTACTTGTAATATATCTGAGGTATCTAATCTCGATAAACCCTCTTTGGACATCTTTCAAAAAATAATATTACAATTCTCTTGACGCAGTAGTTTAGTTTGGATTGGTATTGTTTAACATCCAGTAAACAACTAAGGACCTGATACATTGTTAAGGTGTATAACTGTTGTTATCGCAATTATCAACACGCATTTAAGTTCAATGGCGCCATCAAAAGAGTTTTTATCCGCCTGCTTCTGAGACAAATATAATCATTTAACACAGTTTTTTAAAGCATCAATGGTTATTAATATGTGGCAGCTGTAAACTACATTTGTACAATAAACTATTTCTGAAACAGTAATAATCTCTTTAACTTGATAAACTTTACTCTGTAATGAAATTCAATGTATCATTTATTATTTCTTGATATTCATAAGACTTCTAATTTTCCTATTATATGTAAGTAATAAGCACCGCATGCATATTAGGATAGAAAACGATATGTATCATTCAATTTCTGTACCCCTGGATTACATATGGTAAAATGAAGGGTTAATCAACACCACCTGGTGGATAAAACAATAACACATCTCTAAGTTCCCAAAGAATTGCATCGATCTGTCTATGGGTAAGTTTTTTTCTTGATAGGACGTTAAACAATACATTATCAAACCAAACCATTCTATTATCACAGTAAATTCACTTAAAGACAATTTCCATAGTCTTCCAAAACATGCGAACACACACTTCAAACATATATGTAGGTCATATGCATTGAAGGCCGTCCTCAAATGACCAATGTAACTGATAGGACGTCAGGCAATATAAATAAATACATGTGGACGACTGGTTGGCCCGTTGTCAGTATAATGTGACCGGGTGGGGTGTGCTGCTGGGTGTCTTCGGCAGTATGCTGCAGTGAGATAGCACTTTAAATCGGCAAAAGTTCCGGCCTATCACAAGGAGACTTAACACGAACATACCGCAGCCTCCCAAAACACACATACGCACTCACCACACTCATACATGTCGCATGCACGAGAGGCCGTCCTTAAATGACCTTAGATGTTAATAGGACGTTAAACAAAATAAACCAAGCCAAACCAAGTACCAAGCAATACAAGAAAGACAATGAAAAAAGTCATTTGTATCTATTTTACAATGATTGCCGCCTTAGTTATATCAACTTATATAAATTACTCTAGCTGATCCGGATGGGTGCTCGTATGGGGTCTTGGAGGAAACTAGGAGAAACCATGTGATCGGGCAGGTGACATCATGCCTTTTCACGTCCGATCGGGGATGCGTATGCGGTATAAGCGTGTGTAGAAACATGAACTATATCTAATTCATTGAAGAAATTGTATTTATTTTTCATTACAGGATTAGCCTCATCACAGTGTTTAGTAATGTCGGAGACTGTTACAAAGACCGTTTCAAGAATGTCCGACACTTTCCAGCGAAAAACGGCTTTTATCCTTTCGACCTCACTTTAAGGTAAAACACATGAAAAAATGCATGTTTAAATCATTGGATGCTTAAACAGATACAATAAAAAATAATCATAATGTAAATATAAGGAGTTATTAAGCCGAAATTTCGAGTTATTAAGTCGAAATTTCGAGTTATTATCTCGAAATTTCGAGTTATTAAGTCGAAATTTCGAGTTATTATCTCGAAATTTCGAGTTATTAAGTCGAAATTTCGAGTTATTAACATGAAAAAATGAATTTAATTTTTTTGCTTCATGGCCCTAATGCTCTTCCGTAATATTTTAAGAAAGGCTGATAGAAAAAAAATATATACAGTATCTATGAGTTGTCTACATGTTATCGTAGACAGATTTAGATAAAATTTTGCTTAGGCCCTAACATAGAAAAAACCATTGGATATATACACGGTAAGCTAATATGATACTGTACACCAATATAACTTCATACTGGCCTAACAAAAGCCTGACTTTCATCATGCCCTGACAACCACGTCTGGTGTATAAAGGACATGGTGTCAGGGCCACATGAGACTTCATTATATAGTGAACACTGGGGGAGCCATTTTTTTCCAAATTTAAACCTAACCTCTTCTCTTCGGGCTAGCCATAGGCACTTTTTCCACTTTTAATTTATTTTATTGACTTTAAGCTTTACAGCTCATCAGTACATATAAAATATATACAATACAATAATTTGGCGGTCACAGAAATATAGCAGTGAAGTAACAATATCTTTAGAGAATGGACAAATCTGTGGAAAAAACTTTATATCAAGTTTTCCTAAATTGTGTGGCATCCTATACATATTTACATAACATTGTTAAATCTTTAAAGTTAGTTGTACTAATTAATTGGATCATCTTAAATACTGATGGTTTTTTCCAGTTATAAGTCTTAATGCATCTTGATCTTAAGGCTTGAAAGTTTGGACAAATTAAGAAGAATCGAAGTGATATTCATCTTCTATGTCATCAGAGTGGCAAACTTTACACAAACGCTTATTTCTTGAAGTATTTTGATATCGACCAGTTTCAATATACAGAGTACTTGCTGAGAGACGTATTCTACTATAAAAACAATTCTATTGCGTTTTGTTATATATTTACTTAGATAATGTTTTAGTGATATATCATCTACTACAAGTCTATACAAATTACATTTTGAGGAATTCTCCAATGATACAAACATATCTTGTCGTGCAGTGTCAAACATTCTTTGCTTAATATATGGCAAGTCTACAGAAATATTAAATTGTTTTGATTTGTCCACATATCACCAAGATCGAATGGAAAAAAAACTTTTACAAATGTTAACCTATCAAATATACTATTTCGCTTTGGCATATACATTAATTCATCGTATGTAGCTCTAAGGATACAATTCTTAGAACTTAATAGCTTGAACCAGTACTTAATTACTTTATAATACTGGATATACACAAATGGAAATCTACCCAGTTCAAAATAAATCATTACATTACATGTGGAGTTTCTTTCCGTCAAAAAAAAATCTCCTCCCTTCGTAACCGGCCTATATTTCTAAAAAAAAAAAAACAATATTTTACTTTTATCAGTATTTACTGTCAGTTTCCATGCATTTGCATAAAAAAATAACCTATTCAACATGTTTTGCAGCTCATTAGCTGATTCAGCAAGAATCACCCAATCATCAGCATACATTACACTTGTATCTGGTACAAGCATTTTATTCATTTTACCTCTGGTGTTAATTATCAGATACAGGTGATTATGGGCTAGCCTAATATGTACTGTATACCATAGGCACTTGTATCTGGTAATTATATACACCAGAGTTAAATTTTCCATGTACAATGTATCAACCGAAGATGACACCACTTGAGAGAAAAACAATCTGTTAAAAATATGCATGAATACCTTCATCAAAATTAAGAATGATATAGCTGACAACTGTTATATAATGTTTCAGTTTAATTTTTAGAAATAAATGTGGGAATTCATATTTGGTATCCGGAAAATCGTAGCACGGAGAACGCATCGAAATGTATCCACTACAGTTACGTTTCCGGTGTATTTTAAGTTTTTGTTGTTCTTTTAATGTGCAGACGAATTTGACACTGATAACTTACCATGACGTATTGTAAGGAACAGCGATCATGATGTGAGTAAGGTATGTATTTACTAGATTCCATGCGGTAGATGGAATTTTCTTTGTGAATAAATGCGACGGGTTTCAAATACATTTTTAAATGAATTCCTATAATTTATTCGAATAAAAATGCCAGTCTGCACTGTTCAACAGTCTCAGAGTCTGTTGTGTAATTATAAACAATAAGACACTATGGATATATCATATATATACATTGCAGTGAAGGGCACAATTCCCTTAAACATTATTTACAAGCGAAATGTAGATGTCATCTTTAATATATCGTAATACATGCCAAGGAAAACACCTGCTGCGTGATAATGATGTCATCCCCTTTTCACAGATGTTTCAGACTTGCAATCCCATAATGACGTCACGTACATATGCAATGTATATATTTATCTCTATATGCTTGTTATGATTCGATGTTGTCATATTTAAGTTTAGTAATGATGTCATCCCCTTTTCACAGCTGTTTCAGACTTGCAATCTCATAATGACGTCACGTACATATGCAATGTATATATTTATCTCTATATGCTTGTTATGATTCGATGTTGTCATATTTAAGTTTAGTAACAATTCACTGGATTTATTTGAAGTTGTTTAGAGTTAAATCTGATTTAAATTGTCTTGACCATGCAACTGCGGAACATACATTTACCAATTGATATTATAACCGATCAAGGGGTCACACTGCTATCACACTGGTAGGGAAATGCACCAACAGTATTATAACACACGACTGTTGTTCAACAGCTCTGAGATGATAGTCAATGGTGACAAACGAAGAGGGAAGTGAAGGTTAAGTCAAAGGTGTATGTAGCCAGAGTTTCCTCTGGCCACACCTGATATGATATATTTGTCAGGTTATCTGGTGTCAGAGCCAGAGGAAACTCGGGCTAAGGTACATGTGTATGTATCTGTTGTGGTTAATTGTGCATTTCTATCAGATGTTTCGACCACAGGTACTTGGGGTCAGGAACTAAAGTTATAATGGAATTGTCCAATTTTAATTTGTAACTTCATTTCTTGTCTATTGATGTTACAAATTAAAATTGGACAATTCCTTTATAACTTTAGTTCCTGACCCCAAGTACCTGTGGTTTCGACAACAGAATTGTACACAGATACTTTTATATTTGAATTTAAAGCATGGTATTTAGAACAGACAGAACACCAACTATAAATGTAGGTTTTTCACATGTAGCTATAATAATATAGCTACATGTGTAGCTTGTGATTTGGCGAACAACAGTCCAGTGTCATGTACATAGTTATATATATTTATAGTTATAAGCAAAATGATTTGACATTGAGCACTGTTTACAATGTGTCTTTCAATAAATACAAAAATATAAATGTATAGTATATTATGCACTTATGCAGTATGCTTGGAGTACAGCTTTTAGAGAACTGGCTTTAATTTTCACATTTATGCATAATCTTGGTAGTAAAATTTGTATCGAATGAAGACTACTTATTTTTCTCTCTCTTTTTTATATACCTTACAACTTATTGAATTCATGTCTTTTTCAAGTTTAGATTTACAGATCACCATGAACACATAAATCGCCGTGGTACCTCCAGAGCTTAACTGAATTTGAACGTCCCAGGATCAAAATTAAGGCAATTAAGAGATTATTAAAGGTAATAGTACAGGTTGTCAAATATTCTACAGATGTTTGTGTAATCGCAGATGGGTTTGCATAATCCATTTTAGTAGCTCGAGTTTTCTATGGCCCTGTCACCATGTCTGGTGTAGACATGGTGAGAGAGCCAGAGAAAACTTGGGCTACCATTTTAGGTGTGGCTTGAGCTTGCATGGTAACTTTATACAAAAAAAAACTGAAATGGCTGTAATATGTTGTAATTATTTATAAGCATGCTTGGCAAAATGGTCCGAAATTTATTGTTTATTATTTAAATGCTTATGAACACCTCACCTCAGAGAATGGACTGTAGCTTATGCAACAGCACAGTTTATGTCTTGAATCCATTTGGATGGCTATTCATAGTCCAGAATGGCTTAATGGATCTTGATAAAATCAAGTTTGGAAGATTATTGGCTTAAGTTTGACCACAAACTCGACCTTGTATAAATACAAGTTTTTCAGTTTAACTGGAAATGGAGAGAGTGAAGCATTTGACAGGTTTTATGATGATTTAAGCAGCATCTAGTCTACAGATGAGGTGTTTGACAGTCCAACAAATGTCGGAAATATCAACCGGACCAATTTGAACCTGAACATAATTTTATAATCTGTGACCATGCAGGATGACTTAAGTGAAGTGGATGAACAAGAGCCAGATGATATAAAATTTTACATACAGTACATAGTATAGTTTGTTATTGTGAGATATGCAGGCCCTCTGGGCCTTTTGTTTATGTGACTAAACTATAAGACAGTGACCACCAAGGATGATCTTTGATCACCAAAGAGTGATCTCAATTGTTGGATCATCTTAAATACTGATGTTTTTTCCAGTTATAAGTCTTAATGCATCTTGATCTTAAGGCTTGAAAGTTTTGACAAAAGAAGAGGAAGTGATATTCAACTTCTATGTTACCAGAGTGGCAAACTTTACACAAACGTTCATTTCTTGCAGTATTTTGATATCGACCAGTTTCAATGTACAGATTATGTGCTGAGAGACGTATTCTACTATAAAACAATTATATTGCGTTTTGTTATATATTTACTTAGATAATGTTTTAGTGATATATCATCTACTACAAGTCTATACAAATTACATTTTGAGGAATTCTCCAATAATGCAAACATATCTTGTCGTGCAGTGTCAAAAATTCTTTGCTTAATATATGGCAAGTCTACAGAAATATTAAATTGTTTTGATTTGTTCACATATCACCAAGATCGAATGGAAAAAATACTTTTACAAATATTAACCAATTAAATATACTAGATTTCTATTTCGCTTTGGCATAATTTTATAATCTGTGACCATGCAGGATGACTTAAGTGAAGTGGATGAACAAGAGCCAGATGATATAAAATTTTACATACAGTACATAGTATAGTTTGTTATTGTGAGATATGCAGGCCCTCTGGGCCTTTTGTTTATGTGACTAAACTATAAGACAGTGACCACCAAGGATGATCTTTGATCACCAAAGAGTGATCTCAATTGTTGATCATTTTTAGATCATCTGACCCAAAGGGTCAGGATGACCTATAGTCATCATGCTTCGTCCGTCGTCGTGCGCTGTGCGTAAACTTTTCACGTTTCAAAGTTCTTCTGTAGTTCCAAAGTGTTTTTATTTTCTGGATCTGTCTGAAATCCAAGATGGCCGCCATGGCAGCAATCTTCAAAAACACATTTTAAACTTCTTCTATAGTTCCAATGGTGCCATTGAGCTGGAAATAGGTGAGGATGTTAAGAAAAGGGAGCAAACAAAGTGTGATTATTTTTCGGTCTTGTAAAAATTTTGACAAGGCGGCTATTTTGTAACATAATTTCGCAATCATTGTTGTCCTGAACAACACCTATTTCAAACTTCTTCTCAAGTTCCACCAGTGGGATTCAGTTCTAATTAAATAACTTGCCTGAAATGATCCTGAGATGATCCTTATAAATTTGCAAGTGTGGTTTATTTTCTGGTTGGTCCAAAATCCACAATGGCCAACAGTGCAGCTATACTTGCTACTGAGTATGTATATTACAATAGTACAAGAGACTTTAGAGTCAAATGACCATGAAGACTTTTGGGCCTCTTTTTACATAACAGAGTAAGGTCACTTAATAATATAATGCAGTCGAAACATTTTCTGACAATATACATGTACATGTACATTGATAGACAGAGAAAGCCTAATGAGCATTTCTTCATCATAATGTTTTAACACTGACAAACTCTTATCTTTTGCAGCAATATCGATACAATGAAGTTTCCGTTCATGTGTGGAGGTGTTACAGGGGAAGCTTCCTGAAAACCTACAAAAGCACTACACCAAATGCCATGGCAGGCCTAGAAACAGGAACTGGAACTCCGATGAGTGACATCTTCAAGGATTCAGTGACAAAGTCTTTGTCTGCATTATGTTTGGATGCCAGTTTGTCCGATGTCAAGTTTGTTTTTCCTGAAGAACCAGGCAAAGTTGGAATTCCAGCCCACCGACTGATCCTGGCAATGCGCAGTGCAGTTTTCAGGACAATGTTTTATGGCAGTTTGCCAGAGAAGGGACCAGAAGTGAAAATTGTTGACATAGCAAGTGACATATTCTCATCTGTTTTAAGGTATTTTATTTATTATCACAAACACATTTTTGATGGTATTAAGGTAGAAAGACCAGGCTCCAGGATCATGAAGCAATCTTAGGTCAAAGACTAAATTTCATTTTAAAATTAATTTTTAAACTTTTATTTCATTTATCGGTCAGGCATAAGAATACCTCAAACAAGTTTATGTTTCATGGATCCAAGGTCATAGTGATCTTTGTTATCACTCTATCATCTCAATTTCTCCATGGATATAGATTAGACTTCGCATACTGGTCAAGTACAAAGTATGAGAATACCTTGAAAAAGTTCATGTTTCATGGTAGAGGTCAAGGTATTTCTAGTAAATCATTTTCATTACTAGAAGAAAATTGCAACTGTGATGTGTAATAAGAAACTGTGAAATGCATAACAAGTTATAGTGATACAATGTAGGAATCAATTTCAGTTTCAGAATTTTTTAATTGGAAACTCGAAATCAATTGATCCTTGATTAGGCAAACAAAAAATAGCTTTGTTTCCACTAACGTGTCCCCCAAAAAGATAGGGTAGGTAGGTCGGAAATACTTCTATTTTTATTTCACCTTTTTATACGCCCGACGAAAGACGGGACGTATAATGTTATCATGTTGGCGGGCAGGCGGGTGGGTGGGTGGGTGGGTGGGCACATATGGTGTCCGGACCATAACTCCAATACTACTCGACCCAGGCTCTCCATACTTGACACAAATATACATCTTGATGAGCCGGAGTGTCGCATACCAAAATCATGCCCCTTACCCCCTTATTTGTGGAGTTATTCCCCTTTGATGATTTTACTTCGGGCACATATGGTGTCTGGACCATCTCTCCAGTACTACTCGACCCAGTCTCTCCATACTTGACACAAATATACATCTTGATGAGCCGGAGTGTCGCATACCAAAATCATGCCACTTACCCCCGTATTTGTGGAGTTATTCCCCTTTGATGATTTTACTTGTCCAGACCATAACTCCAATACTACTCGACCCAGGCTCTCCATACTTGACAAAAATATACATCTTGATGAGCCGGAGTATCGCATACCAAAATCATGCCCCTTACCCCCGTATTTGTGGAGTTATTCCCCTTTGATTGATTTTACTTGTCCGGACCATAACTCCAATACTACTCAACCCAGGCTCTCCATACTTGACACAAATATACATCTTGATGAGCCGGAGTGTCGCATACCAAAATCATGCCCCTTACCCCCGTATTTGTGGAGTTATTCCCCTTTGTTGATTTTACTTGTCCGGACCATAACTCCAATACTACTCGACCCAGGCTCTCCATACTTGACACAAATATACATCTTGATGAGCCGGAGTGTCGCATACCAAAATCATGCCCCTTACCCCCGTATTTGCAGATTTAATTTCCCTTTGATGATTTTGTAATTGCTCACCATTCACTTAATAATGGTATTAGGAGGCTGATTCTTTGCAAAGAGGTTCTTTCAATGTATATATTCTGTATATAAACATGTTAACTAATTTTTGTGTTGTTGTGTCTAAACCAAGGTTTCCAATATTCGCAACATATATACATCTCATCATTTAAAGTTGCCCTTCGGTTTCGACTACACACCATTATGTGTATCAATATCTCCTTCCAACTTTCCAACAATGATACTTCATTTTAAAGCATTACAACCTGTGAAACTACCCCCTTCCAAGTGTCAAATATTGCGGCGGGCGTAATTGTTGTGGCCCTCCAACGGGCCCTTGTTTTTTGTATAGATCTCAACTTTGATTACCAGGTAATTAAACACTGGTATATGATGTTGTATGTGTATAATGTAACATGTAAATGACAATTAATATGTACATTTTATATTTACATTAAGACCGCTTCCTGCCATGATTGTTTTACATGACCTAAGTAACTTGAGACGCTTGAATTGCATTTGGGTCATTTTGTACAAGTAAAGTGTCTAGATGATACATGTACCTTTAAAGGCTTTGTCTAAATCTCTCCAATAGGATCTGTATTTCCAGAAAGAATTCACTTTTTTGTGTTTTAGTCAATAAAAAACTACAGGGTCAGGGGTTGATAATAGGGAGGGTCAGGTTACCGGAAACAAAGCTATTTTTTTCTTGGCCTTATAATTTGTTTTCCAAATTTAGGACAGATATGCCCTTTTGAAGAAAATTTTTGTGCATCTGAAATTTCAACCCAGATTTAACCTAGATTTGTATGGCAGGTGTCGCTGTGACCTAAATTTGTATGGTGGATGTCACCATAACCTAGATTTGTATGGCAGGTGTTGCCGTGACCTATATTTACATGGCAGGTGTCGCCTTGACCTAGATTTGTATGGCGGGTGTCGTCAATGACCTGGAATTGTATGGCGGGTGTCGACATGACCTAGATTTGAATGGCAGGTGTCGCCGTGACATAGATTTGTATATATTGCGGTTGTCGCCGTGACCTAGATTTGTATGGCAGGTGTCGCAGTGACCTAGATTTGTATGGCAGGTGTCGCCGTGACCTAGATTTGTATGGCGGGTGTCGTCAATGAAGCCGGAGATGCTTGCTCTCCTGGAGCTCCTGGTCTTATTCTCCTGTTCTTTTAAGTGGTCTCCATGTAAAATTATATCTTTGTTAATATTTTGCCTTTTTTTATATTGATTCTGTGTAATAGTTACAGGTTTGTTAATATGTCAATATACTTTGTCATGGTGGTGATGCCTTGTTATTTTTATCATTACAGATACGTGTATTCAGATGAAGTTTCCATTGATGATGAGACTGTTATCCCACTTCTCCATGCATCCCAGAAGTACGAGCTGTTGACCTTGCTTCATGAATGTGAGAGCTATTTAGAAGGTGCGTTGAATGTGAAAAATGTCTGCACAATTCTCAACCATGCAGCTTTATTTGGAATGGAAGATCTCATCAAAGATGCATTGAGCTTCATTGAAATCAATGCAGCAGAGGTATTCAAAGAAGAGTCCTTCACCTTTCTCACTCAAAGTAACTTTGCTATGGTATTGAAAAGTGAAAGAATAGGAACTGCAGAAATCAACATTTTCAATGCAGCACTTAGATGGGCTGATGAACAATGCTACAAGACTGACAAGACTATTAATGGAGAAAATCGTAGACAAGCTTTAGGGAACATGTTGTTTCAGATCAGGTTTAATCTTCTGTCTTTAGAAGATTTTTCCAATGTAGTTGTCCCGACAGAAGTTCTGACAGATGATGTTCTTCTGAAATTCTACAAACTTTTCACTCAAAAGAACTTTGATCCTGACACAATTGCAAATTTCATCAAAACCCCAAGACTAGAGTACCCTCCCTTAGAAGTAAATCTTCAGGCCCTGACACAAATTCCTACCTGCACATTCGTTCAGTCTAGTGGGGTCAAATTAGGCATGGTTGGTGAGCGAGGGGTACAGAGTTTGGAAACTGTTTCAGTCTACACGACTCAGCCAATGAAAATAAGGCAATTAGATTTTGTTCCTACACCAACTGGCACACCAGATCATCCTAAAATAGGTCACAACCCCCAGGGAGAATTCCGGATAGAACAAGCCGTAGTATACATTGACGATGTATCAAGCGATGTTGTAAAACCAATATACAAAGGTAAAATTCCTCTTGGTCTCAAAACTTCAATGAAATTTGACCTCATCCTTCAAATTGGTGATTGGACAAAATTGGCAATCGGGGTGAGTAAAATGTGTAGTGTATGTGGAATTATGGTCGCCCCAGAATACAGTAAGATCCCAGAACAGTACACAAGGAATAGACACGGTAACTCTATCAAATCTCCTAACACTAAATCTGTAGCTGCATTTGGGGGCAGCTTCCAGATAGCCACATCTGGACAAAATATTATCAAGTCCATAAGGTTTGAGAAAGAATATCCCATGAATCTAACTATTTCTCAATAGTTACCTTGGTAAGAGCAGAATACAGGCATAGCATCAGAAAGTTCAACTTTGTTGGGAATATTTGTATGTATATTGTTGGGCATTGACTAAATTACCTTCATCACATAAAAGTTAAAAGAGATGTCTCTAAACTTACCACTTTGTAATAAGATATTCATGTGTAGATTTTGGGACCAATTTTTGTTACCGTTCATGCCACACCTATCAGTAGTTCTAAACTACTTTCATGTTTTGAATTTTCAATTTAGATTTTAGTTTTTTAAATTATGTTATGAAAAATACCAACATTTGTCGAAAACACACTTGATGAAATAAGGAAAGTAACAATTGAAAAGATTTACAGAGATTTTTGAAATGTACAATACGATCATGTGATCTAGAGGGTTAGGTGTCTTCTGTTTCAAAGGATATGATGTAATTCCCAGTATAATCAAAGTGATGTGATCACTGGGCTCCCAAACTTCATCTCCATGGGCAGACTCCAGTTTATCAATGTCCTTAACTAATAAAGACTTTCCTTAGCATAAGAAATATTGATGGAACTGGCTCCAGAATGAAAAAAAAACAAACACTTGAAAGCAGTATATTTATGTTTCATTCTCACATTGAAAATAAGCCTAAGGTAACAATCACATGCTGATCAAATTAGTGGTAGTAACTTTATTGATATATCTTAAAAAGCATATTTAACTGATTGAGTTGGGTCATGTGGTATTTAATAAAGTGCTAGTTCCCCTCTTGTGTTCAAGTTACCCTAAGTCTTTGATTTTTTCTGTTAGAGGTCTCCATGCCGAAAGTCCAGAGTTTTCACCCATAATGTATGTTCGTTAGAAGTCTCCATACAGGAAGTCCAGAGTTTTCACCCATAATATATATTTGTTAGAGGTTTCCATACAGAAAGTCCAGAGTTTTCACCTGTATTGAATGTTTGTTAGAGGTTTCCATACAGAAAGTCCAGAGTTTTCACCTGTATTGAATGTTTGTTAAAGGTCTCCATACAGAAAGTCCAGAGTTTTCACCCATAATGTATGTTTATAAGCAGTAACAGTTTTGTGATGAAGCATAGTTTAGGAGATTTACTGTTCTACTTGAATTAATCTTAAACACTGTTGTCGGTTAATCTACAACATGCTGGTTGATAAAACCTTGCATTGACCTCGGGTTGATAAATGTTTCGTTACATTCTTGTGTTTAATTTGTACTGCAGTACTTTGATTTAACATTTTTGTGTTAAATTGGTTCTAAAAGTACTGAAATCAAATTTATTGTACCGAACTCAAATTTAAGTAGAGTATCAAATTTCAGGTTAATGAGATAATGAATCAGCACACTAGTAGGTCATAAAATATAGAGAAACTGCAATTAGCGTAATCAGAATTTAGCGGTATGCTTTCAGCTTGAAAACAGTTAAAATAAGATGACCACTAAAATATCTACATGAATTTACATTATCAAGATTGGAGCCTTGTACAATGTTTGTTATTTCCAACTTCTGCTAGAATATTGATCCTCTCCTACTTTTTGTTGTGAAATTAATCAATTATGAAATATTATTAATCATCAACATGTGAATTTTATTTGTCACTATTTATGCAGTGTTTTAGCAAAAGAGTCCTGGTAGTTTTCAAGGATAGTGCAATAGACATTTATTAATTTTCTTACATTATTTTTAAAATTCAAATATAAATTATTGATGTTTGTTATAACATTATATGTTTAAAATTCATATATTAATTATTGATGTTTGTTATAAAAATATTTACAGTTATTATGTCTCCTGCATGATGTACATGTATGGCTTCATACGTTCATATGTATACGTAAATTTGTATGATATTCAAAATAATTCCAATTATGTACATTGAAATATATACATTTAAACTTTATTTGTTATGAATTAATATTCTTGCAAATGATCTTACACAAGGCTTGTTTTGAGAATTTATTTTTCATTAATGTATAAGTGTGGTTGTGGCAAGCAGAACTAAGAAATTCATAAAAATTATATACACGTACATAGAAATGGAAATCCATTTAACTTGACTTATCTTATGGTATGATCAAGAATTCTGCAATTACATTGCATAAGCGTATTCAGAAACATGTCATCATATATACATGTAAATATATGTGTACATGTGTGTTGTAATTAGCTCTATAATTAGTTAGCCATGAACTAATTCTGTATCCAAAAGTCAACATCTCGCCTCAAAAAGGAAAATGTCAGAGGTAAGATTTTGAAGTCTATGTATACTATACAATTTGAGGTCCTGGAATGAAGTTATAACAAAATGCTGTTGATTTTTTTTCTTCGGTTTTTTCAAAGTTTGGGAATAGTAGCATTGAGTTGATTTCCAGTGTGGGAGTCCCATCCCAAAACTTTAATAGGTTTTTGAAAGACTTAAATTAAATTTTTTTTTTACATATTTTGGATTTGACTGTTGGACATCGAAACTAAATTTGTGCAGATTAATTTTGGAATTTTTTCTTCAACACATAATCTAATGTTTTTACATAAAATGCATTACGTTATCATTTTGTAAAAGGTGCTGCCAGTGAGTATTGCAATCATTGATTAACCTTGCTTAAGTATAAAATCATGCCTTTTCGCTCATTACTTTTTATTAGGTCACCTGAGACGAAGTCTCAAGTGACCTATTCTAATCGCCTTTTGTCCGTCGTCGTGCGTCGTGCGTCCGTAAACTTTTTACATTTTCGACTTCTTCTCCAAAACCACTTAACAAAATTCAATGAAATTTGGCAGAAAGTTTCTATGGCTGAAGGTCAACCAAAATTGTGAATTATATGGTCCCCACCCCCCAGGGGCCTGAGGGGTGGGGCCAAAAAGGGTCAAATTGACTAAAACTTCAAAATCTTCTTCTCTACTCTGATATGGTGGAGTCAAACACTCTTTATAGATGGAAGGGTCTTAAGGTGCTTTACCAAAACTGTGAATTTCATGACCCTGGGGTCTCACGTTTGCCCCTAGGGAGGAGGTAAACTTTACTATAGTTTATATAGGGAAATCACATTTTTGACTATTATTTGTTGGATTTGTATTGGAATTCATTCTAACTTGGTTCAAATTATCAGCATGGGATGACAGTTTGATGGTATGTACATGTTGGCCCTGGTTGACCCCCAGGGGCTGGTGGGTGGGGCCAAAAATGGTCAAATTGACTAAAATTTCAAAAATCTTCTTCTCTACTCTCAGATATGGTAGAATCAAATACTCTTCATAGATGGAAGGGTCTTAAGGTGCTTTACCAAAACTGTGAATTTCATGACCCTGGGGTCTCACGTTTGCCCCTGGGGAGGGGGTAAACTTTACTATAGTTTATATAGGGAAATCACATTTTTGACTATTATTTGTTGGATTTGTATTGGAATTCATTCTAACTTGGTTCAAATTATCAGCATGGGATGACAGTTTGATGGTATGTACATGTTGGCCCTGGTTGACCCCCAGGGGCTGGTGGGCGGGGCCAAAAAGGGTCAAATTGACTAAAATTTCAAAAATCTTCTCTACTCTCAGATATGGTAGAATCAAATACTCTTCATAGATGGAAGGGTCTTAAGGTGCTTTACCAAAACTGTGAATTTCATGACCCTGGGGTCTCACGTTTGCCCCTGGGTAGGGGGGTAAACTTTACTATAGTTTATATAGGGAAATCACATTTTTGACTATTATTTGTTGGATTTGTATTGGAATTCATTCTAACTTGAATCAAATTATCAGCATGGAATGACACTTTGATGGTATGTACATGTTGGCCCTGGTTGACCCCCAGGGGCTGGTGGGCGGGGCCAAAAAGGGTCAAATTTACTGAAATTTCAAAAATCTTCTTGTCTACTATATGTTAGAATCAAATACTCTTCATAGACTGACCCCATTAGGACTGATGGGTGGGGCCAAAAAGGGTCAATTTAGTTGGCCGAAATATTTCAAATCTCAGGTGACCGTTAAGGCCCTTTGAGCCTCTTGTTTCCTCTATTGCAGTTATGCTATGTCATATGAAATCTGTGATATCATATGTTACAGATGGGCATTTTTGCCACAAGTCCTCGTATTCACACTGACAAAAGACAATTGTATTCATACCCACGGAACGCTATGATCACAGTTCAAATAACACTAGGCATTCTGAAAACATTTATATTGCACACATTCATGAATATCCATATGTATCGAGAAGGGAGAAGCCAAAGCTTATTTCATAACGATATGGACATACAGTTATAAAAACGATGTTGTAAAACTTATTAAGCTGTGTCTATATCTGTTGATATTGAAAGCATTACATTGAAAATTCTGTAAATTTATTTTGTAACGAAAGAAATGATGAAAAATATGTTCAATCCACATATAAGTTTATGCTGTGTCATTTGTTACTTTTATATGAGTTGATACGAGAAATATATGTCAATGGTGTTCACCGAATAGCAGAGTTACAGGGACATTCCTTCGTTTGGACAAGAGAAACATGCAAGATTTTCTATTGATGAAATTTATGTCCGAACAAGGATTATATGAGTGTCTGTGCCTACCAGTAATGAAGTTAACGCCGAAATGGACAGAAATGCCGTCTGTCATTGCGGTAATTAGTGATACTTCGGGGCGAATTGAGAATTTTTAAGACTTAATACTTGAAGAATTTCGTATTACAAGATGTACCTTGCGAGTAAAACTGCCGCATTAATGAAAATAT
Organism: Pecten maximus; assembly: GCF_902652985.1. NCBI lineage: Eukaryota > Metazoa > Mollusca > Bivalvia > Pectinida > Pectinidae > Pecten > Pecten maximus. The sequence goes on from NC_047032.1 coordinate 14,181,403, forward strand.
TATAACTTTTACTACTGAATTTTTAAGACATAATACTTGAAGAATTTCGTATTACCTTGCGAGTAAAACTGTCGTATTAATGAAAATATTATAACTTTTACTACTTGAGGAAAATACATATTTTCCGTTAAGTTCCATGTTGACGACCTAAACTTTATTCAAACGAAGGAATACCCCTTTAACATGTGATTAACTTGCATTTATCTTCATTGCGGAAGTCATATTAATACCTAAGGTGCTTACTTATTTTTTCTCCGAGACATTATAATCGTTTAATAAAGGCATTTTCGCTTTGTTTATTAATATTTTGTATTATCTTTTTTATTAGACACATCACTATATAGATTTTACTGAATGAATAAACTTATAAAATTCTATTATTAGCATCACCAACAATATAATTCTAGTTAATTCCCTGCAAAAATATCACAAGGCAACTGTAATTAGAAAATTATGAAAATCAGTCTACATTCAAATGAAGAGTACAAGAGACCATGCTTGCAAAGAAGGCAGTTGACTAGCTACTTGATTTGTTTGTTTAGTATTGTTTAACGTCCGATCAAGAGATACATACATGTATGTATGGCCATTTAATGACGATATCCGCTCTGTGCAAGAAACATGCGTGTGATGATTGGGTAGTTTGGGAGGTTGTGGTGTGTTGCCGTTTGGCTCCTTGTGATGTCGACTTTATATAGTGCTACCACACTGAAAGATACGGCCGAAGACACCCCACCCGGTCACATGACCAGTCGTCCCACTCCTGAAATGCTGAATGATAAGCAGAAGTAGAAACCACCACTGTCAGAGACTCTGGTATATCTCAACCAGTGGACATAACATAATCAATTCAAGGTCTTCCTCACGGAGACGGACGCTCAAATAAAGGCCACAAGTGAGGCAATGTCAAAGGAGATATTGGGTAAAATATATAGCACAAAGAAATTTACATTTTAGACCTGCATTATGAATACAACCTCTGCTTTACTGTTTATTCCATTTAAGCATGTATAGGGACGGTTTTGATACCAACCTACAAAATGTACTATAGTACAAACACGTCACTTGTTGGGAAAGGACAATGTGTCGCCGGTTTTGGCCTCAAAACACATATATGTTGATTTCAGAGAACAAAACATGGCAATGTGCAAAATCCTTATTCCATCAACAACAAATAGAGCATACTGGTGAAGAGAATGTTTTTAATTCGATTTTTATTTGATTGCCTAATAGACGGACACATACATGTATATGTTACTTGGAATTGCAACGCGGTCCAAACCTACTCTTGGGAGTTTTTTCCTCAGGGACATACAATCGGAACTGTCGAAATCCCTTCTTTATTATAAATTAGTACAAAAGATGGACATGAATGCTACAATTATATGATTTGAATAAGAAATGCAAGTTGAGCTACTCAGACAGTACGCGTCTGAGCATCTAATTCCACAAATGATATTTCACTGTATCATGCTATTGGGACACACTATATCGTGTTTATATTTTGTCATCATCCATATAAAATGTTACTATCGCATATAATGCCTAACATTAATGTTTTGAATCGCATCATATCTGCCATTACAATGGTCCATGACTAAGGCGTCTTTTGCAACAAAGAAAACTCATAATCCATGGGCATTTTCTATGGAAACGGAAGATGAAGCGTTAATCCAAAGACACTTGTATATGAACATTTGAAGATTTCAATTTTTTATGCATTTGAAGTCAGATTTGTCAGTGTCCGATTCATCAAATGATTTGTTTGCATCCCAGAACAAGATGATGCTATTGTGGAATTGATGAAAATATCAGGTGTTGTTCGAAGGTCAAATATGGCAGTCCCCCAAGTGTTGATGGCCCCAGTCAATACCAAAACAGCCAGTGCATTCATCACGAGTCCCGTTAGTGCCTGAAAAAGTGGAAACAGTATAGGAATGATTTCTTGATATTTTACTCGTTAGTGACGTAGCCCGAAAAGTCTCGACCCAAGATTAGGATTGTTTGTATAAATATACATTTTCTGATGATTTTTAAAAATTTCATCACTGATCCTAAAGGTCAAATTTTCTGTAAAAATCAAAATATCATCTTTCCTTGAAACTGAAGTGTTAAGTCCCTTTTAATTGACGGTCAGTTTACTTTTTTTTTCTAAAAGATTGTAAATGGAACATTTTTAATTACCACGCGTTTATTTGTGTGAATTAAACAAATCAAAAGACCTACCATGTCTGGAATGGTTACATATCCCGTAGAAAACACAATGGCGTTAGGAGGCGTGGCTACTGGTAACATAAAGGCGAAGGAACATGCTAAGGCTGTAGATATCATCAAATACAGCGGATGTATACCTACAGTGATGGCCTTAAAAATAAAAAAAAATACCAGGTTGAGTGATAGAAAATTAAGATAAATGTTGGGTTGGTATTTTTATAACAAGGATGGTCTTGAAAAGAAATAGTACATCCCTTATTGATGACAAGCCGTAATGAAAATTTTTTTCAAAATGTTACAGATGGTATTCCGCCAGATGTATGGATTCTCTAATAAAACGATTTCAGTTCCATTATCGGATGCCCAATATTAAGGGAACACAGAAGCATACCCTCTTTTAGACTGACGCGAAATTACTCTGCGATAATAAAGTGAGGTACAGTATTTTATATTATTTATCATCACTATATTACATACCAGTTCAAACATGATTGGCATGAGTAGGGAAGCGGTGGCGGTATTACTTGTGATCTCTGTGGCGCCCGCAACTGTTAGACATAGAATCAGGTTCATCACCCAAGGCTCAAGGGATCTTAGAACTCCAAGTTCACATCCAACCAATCTTGACAGCCCAGAACTCTGTGGTTGATAAATGGACAGAACATTAAAACCATTCGTACCGAGCTCAATATTAATTAACTCTATGCACAAGACGTATGAAAAAGTCTATATGAATAGAATCTGGGTAAATATAGATAAAATGACGCCTATTAGTGTATTCAGTTTGGCCCATTTTAGCATCTGACTACAGCTCAATACTTGTAGAGTGTTGACACTTATCTTTGTAATCAAGGCGATTAAACTCTCCACAAACCAAAGTACTGACGTCAGCAAGAGAGTATATAGATATGTAAGAAGTTCTGCAAGTAACACATTTGTATTGATGAAACCGGGACCTTGAAGACAAGAACACCCTGTGATGCATACAGCGTCGCCGTCAACAAACCCTTCAACAAGGAGGACAAGAACACCCTGTGTTACCTACAGGCTAAGCGTCGCCATTAACAAACCCTTCAACAAGGAGGACAAGAATACCCTGTGTTACCTACAGGCTAAGCGTCGCCGTTAACAAACCCTTCAGCAAGGAGGACAAGAATGCCCTGTGCTACCTACAGGCTAAGCGTCGCCATTAACAAACCTTTCAGCAAGGAGGACAAGAATACCCTGTGCTACCTACAGGCTAAGCGTCGCCATTAACAAACCCTTCAGCAAGGAGGACAAGAACACCCTGTGCTACCTACAGGCTAAGCGTCGCCATTAACAAACCCTTCAACAAGAAGGACAAGAATACCCTGTGTTACCTACAGGCTAAGCGTCGCCGTCAACAAACCCTTCAACAAGGAGGACAAGAACACCCTGTGCTACCTAAAGGTTAAGCGTCGCCGTCAACAAACCCTTCAACAAGGAGGACAAGAATACCCTGTGTTACCTACAGGCTAAGCGTCGCCATTAACAAACCCTTCAACAAGGAGGACAAGAATACCCTGTGCTACCTACAGGCTAAGCGTCGCCGTTAACAAACCCTTCAGCAAGGAAGACAAGAACACCCTGTGCTACCTACAGGCTAAGCGTCGCCGTTAACAAACCCTTCAGCAAGGAGGACAAGAATACCCTGTGCTACCTACAGGCTAAGCGTCGCCGTTAACAAACCCTTCAGCAAGGAGGACAAGAACACCATATGCTACCTACAGGCTAAGCGTCGCCGTTAACAAACCCTTCAGGAAGGAGGACAAGAATACCATGTAATACTTTCGATACAAGCGTATCAAAGAGCGAAACTTCAACCAAAGAGGACTAGAACACCCTGTGCTACGTAATGTGCCAATGTTTTCAAGAGCGATCACTCCACCCATGAAGACGGGGAACCCTGTGAGTCTTACTATAGAGGCGTCTCCAAGAGTCTTCCGCCAAGGAGGACTAGAAGACTCTGCGCAATTACCGGTGCAAGCGTCTCCAAGAACGAGCCTTTCATCCATGAGGACAAGAGCACCATGTGTGAAACTTACGATACAGACGTCTCCAAGAGCGAGTCCTCTAATAAGGAGATCTAGACCACTCTGTGCTACTCACGGTGCAAGCGTTACCAAGAACAAACCTTCCACCCAAGGAGGACAAGAACACTTTGTGTGACTCACGGTGCAAGCGTCTGCAAGAAGAAACTTTCCACTCATGAGGACAAGAACACTCTGTGCTACTCAAGGTGCAAGCGTCTCCAAGAACAAACCTTCCACTCATGAGGACAAGAGCACTCTGTGTTACTCACGGTGCAAGCGTCTCCAAGAGCGAACCCTCCACTCATGAGGACAAGAACACTCTGTGTTACTCACGGTGCAAGCGTCTCCAAGAGCGAACCCTCCACCAATGAGAACTAGAACACCCCACGCCACTTTCTTCTCCGCAACCTTCCAAGTCAGAATTGGTTTGTAGTTGGAACGAACTGGTTCCTCCTGAGCGACCTGCACGACTGAAAGTAAAACGGTATGCGTTTCAGTTTTTTCCACAGTGGAATACACATACACATGTTAATCTAATAGTTCTGATGGTGGCATTTTCCTTACTCAAAGGGTAAGTCATCAGCAAGGATTTACTTTAACATCACGGCCGTCAAAGTATCTTCCCTTTGTTTGGTTTGGATTGGCATATTTTGTTTAACGTTCTATTAACAGCCAGCGTCATTTAAGGACGTGCCAGGTTTTGGAGGTGGAGGAAAGCCGGAGTACCCGGAGAAAAACCACCGGCCTACGGTCAGTTCCAGGCAACTGCCCCACGTACGTAGGTTTATAACAATATGATACTTTTTTTGTATTTTTAGCTAAAAAACAGAGTATACACAATAGTGCTGTTACTTAATGCTTCTCTACATTCATCTTCGCTAGCCAAGGCTTCTGATTACGTTACACTACACGAACCCTTGGCAGATATAGGCGTCAGTTCTGGCCCTCTAGCGGTGATTCGAAATTACTACCCTTCACGCATGAAATTTTCGACCAATCAAAACAAGCGTTACCGATTTACTTCATCGGTGATGTTTACAAACACACATCGAGGTTTGGTGTCATTTCGATGAGATATGTGATCAATGACTTATATGAATTGATCAAACACTGCGAATGTTCCCCCAAAGATTGTGATTTTTGTATTTAGGTAAAATGCCATGACATAGTCGGCAATGTAGCTCTGTACTGGGTGCCGCATTTTTTGTTTACTGCGAAACCAAGCCAGAATGTAAAACGCGATTTGATTGGGTGCCCTGGGATTCCAGGGCGCGACGGTTTGAACACGACTATATCCGCCAAGGGTTCGTGGAGTGTAACGTAATCAGAAGCCTTGGCTAGCGAAGATGCTCTACATTATGTTTGATACGTACCCGGATACCTGTCCCAGCAGAAGACACTGGGCATCTCGGACGGTAATACAAACATCAGCGTGGCTATCAACATGACGGCTGTGGAATCACGCACCATACTCTTACTGCATATGATATACAACAATGAGACATCAGATCATATATGACGTCATTTTCATAAAAATTGGAACAAAAACCAACAAGAAATATCTTTTAAAAAGATAAACGGCATAGTTTTACTGCTGCTGGTTATAATCTAAAACTGCTGGTGAAATAAATTAACGATCTAATGCGTTTCAGCACGGATAACACAATTATATCAGTTTGAATCATTTTTGATGATAATAAGACTGTATTTGAATCAGGAATATAATTTTATTAATGTGTCATTTGAAAAGATACATCCACTTATTCAGCTTGCATTCAAAGTTAACTTTCTTGCGTTTTAAACTGCATGTCTGTATTTCGCATTCACCGCTACATTGACCAATCACATACTTCATCTTGACCAGTAACGCCACCTGTCGCGTCATATTTGGGGCCAGAATAATATTATACGGCTATGCCGAAAAACATTGCTCCGTTAGGTGAAATTAAACGATTTATCTACACTATTTATTTTCTAAAAACGTGGGTACGCCGCATTCTATACATGATCCGATAATATAACGTACCCGTCTGTATCTAAGAAACCGCTACCCCATCCTCCGATATCTGGCAAGTCCCGGAAAATCCACAGCATCGTTAGTATTACAAACAACACCATGACCACCACTTCGCCAAACCTATAAAGATAAATATACATATATTTTATATCTTGAATTCAACGTCACTGAATAACATATGGGATGCCGATTGCATGCTACCCGCACCAATAAGAGTGAACTGCCTTTCCCAATGGCACAGTCACGTCAGTAGAGACAAGCCCGTTTCTAAGCTCCCTGAGAAACCCAAACGCTACAGGTAGGAGCTGATCTTCACATGATGTTGCGTAGACCCCCGCTCTGACCGGCACAGTCTAAGTAGCGAGTCTAAAACACTACTTTTTATTTGAGTTTTTTTTTGTGTGTGTGATATCCAATATGAAGTTAACCTTTCGACTGGCAACGACAGACATAAATATTCTCTTACCCTCTAGGCCGGTAGTGTTTTCTTATCTTAGTTTTATTCAACAACTTACTAACCATTGTGATATAACAGTACTTAGAATGAGATTTCCGTCATTATAGTGCATGTTTTGTCAGCCGTAATGCAGTCGTTTTTGAACTGTTTTCCCATAATCCGTTACATTCTACATTAAGTAATGTAAACGAAAGGTGTATATTTGCATGTTAAATATAATACTGAGTACGAAGATATCGGCGGTGTATATATACACTGTACTAACTTGATGGCTCCAAGTTTCTTATACTCCTGGTGAACCGCCGATCGTATTGCTTGTTTTCTGCCTTCATTAACCGACTTGAAGCAACTGAAATGTGGGATAGTTGAATATAATATACATTAGAAAGGTAAGATGTAAATTTGTGCTTATAACATATAAGGATTGTACCTCATTTTGACTGCGTATACGGTAGTATATCCGCAGTTGGCAACGCACATTTCCTATGGTTAGCGCTCCGTAGGATATGTCCGTTGCCAACTGCCTACTACCGTATACGCAGTCAAAATGAGGTAAAATCCTTACATCAAACAAATCGTTTAAATACAGTACAAAGAAAATAAAATTCAAGATATTAATTATAGTTCCAGTGAATCTACCTAAAGACACTAATATTGTTAACAAAATTAAAGAAACAATTAAACAGTTTTGTTAAAAACCGTTTTTTATTACCATCTACATGTATGGTTGTCAAGCACAGCATGTTTTGACACAGATTTAGTAGTGACGTGGTCATATGTTTTCCTAGAGCTGTACGCTTCAGGCATTTGTTGTTGGCTTACCTCGTGGATAACTTAAATATATATCCATTTCCGCAATCTTCAGTTTAGCTTTTGACAAAATAATCACTTGACGTTAGCTTTTTGTGCAGAGATCATTTGCGTTGATCAATTCTTTCAAAATGGCGCCGTCTAGTTGACGTTCCGATAACGTCACAAATAGACGACGTCAGAACTATGCTACCGATTCCCGCGCTTATTAATCGGCTGAATCTTTTCCCACTGCGTATATGCTAATTTATTCGCAGTCCGAGTTTACTAAGCTGAAGAAGGGACAGAGGTAAATATAATCGTGTACATATTTATTCAGTGTTTCCTTACTCCCGATAGGATAAGCATATTCATTTCATTCGATAATACGCCGAATTATCCATTGACGCTGAAACAGAACACGAATTTGGTTATTAGTAAAATATCTTAATAATATAAATACGAATTTTCTGTTAACGTACCCACATCTAAGGAAGACGATCTGCAGCCAGAACCAAGTGAGGAACAGCATGACCAGAGACAGAGGGAAGGCAAACCCCATCCAGTTGGCATAAGTTATTCCTGAGTCTGCAGCTCCAAATGCCTGGTACCGTCTGTGAAAGGTGCGTAGGAAATTAAAAACAGAACGCTTGACGTAATCCGCAAAATGTTCAGGAAAAGCTTGACGAGTTTGAAATTTTGAAAGCAGACTTTTTGGACGTTTGATTGTTTATGTGTTTATCTAAAAAAATACTCTGGTGTCACACTGGGGTATTTTTATGTAGAAGCTATTCTTGCAATTTAGCCAAAGTTTAAATTCTTAGATGGCTTTTTAACACCTTCTCTTTCCGCTATGCAAGAGTGTATGATAATAAAATGACACAGCGTCGTCCCCTAATCAGAATGCTGTATTGAATTCTTACGTTGTTCGAAAATATTGTTTTACACTACAATATAAGAACAATGCTTCTAACATTAACTTAAGGAACATGTAACTGCTTCGCTGCAAAAAAAAGGATTGCGCGCTTAAAATGTTCAAGATAGCAAATAGATTCATTAAGGCACAGATAATATCACAGGACAAACAGGAGGAAGGATTTGAAAATAGAGCAAGCGGATTCAAACCGACGGTTTTAATGAGAAACATATTCTGTACATTTTGCGATGTATAATGTATGAGGTCGGGTGACGTAGTGATAAAGGACTCGTCTGTTATCTAGACGGCTGGGGCTCGATTCCCCGATCAGACGGACGTACAAAGGTATGGGGTCACCTGCTCGACCACGTTGATTTTTTCCGTGTTCTCCAGTTTCCTACCAGAGTAATGATTCCTGGAGGTGCTTCCACTCGGGCAAAAAAAAAGTGATTAGTAGATGTTGACGATAACCTGTTTCGCATTTGGCTAAAGTAGGTGTTACATTCAAAATATCACATACAATGTATGTTGCATCTAAAAATATCACATACCTGAAAATATCAAATATCTAAGAATATCAAACTGGTTCACTCATGGGGTTAATGCACCTATCCTTATATACTGTGACATTTTTTCATTGTCTATTTCCCCGACATTCTTTCAGGATTTTCAACCTTTCGGCCCCTCGCATCATGATAACTCAAAAATCAAACGCAGGTATGATGCAGTTTTACTTTCGTTATTAACACTGTATAGTTTGCTAAAATTTATATAACGGGGCAATTTAGTAGTCCCTTTTATGCAGCCTTTAGGTGCCTACAGCGATATGCTGTTATACTCACTTGTCTGCCTGTCCGTGGAGTACAAGATTTGGCGGCGTCCCCGTTAGTGTGGCAATGCCGCCCACATTAGCTGCATATGCCACACTGAGAGCCAGTCCCTTACTGATCCTCTTGTTCTCCTTCTCCGACATGTGTGCCGCCGTTTGTTCCGATACGGCACTCAGAATGGGAAGCATCATGGCGGTCGCCGCCGTATTACTTATCCACATAGACAGGAACCATGTAGGCAGCATCAAACCCAGCATCAATCTGGCGGGAAAAGAAGGAACTAGTTTGAATTAAAACATCATATATGACATCGTCGGATACTCACGGTTGACTGGAGGGGGTGGGGGATTCTTTAGTTGCTAAACACGATGCTTGCCGAGTGTTTTGCAGCTTAAGAGTTTTAACCCAAGGATTGAAACCCCTTGGCTCATTCCGAAGGGCGTGAATTATGATTTTATCTTATCCTGTTTACCCTTTTTGTATCCAATATTGACAGTACGGCAAAGCAAGACAATGTTGACGTGACGTGACTTAATTGTCGACATGAGGTAATTACATTGTTGCATTGTCGACGTGATGGAATTGTTGTCGCGATGTCATAATAGATGTTGCAAATAGCGTGTTTGTTGTCTCAGCTTTAGGGCGAGATTAGAAAAAGGCACACCGGTAAGATTGTGGATATCTCTGTCCAGGGTAGGAGAAACAGCAAATTCCGACATTCAAACGAAACCACAAACATAATTCAAAAATCGATAAAACGAGAGGAAGATATAGATTTGTCGAGAGACTGTAGAAATTTTTTTTAAAAAAATACGACCATGTGCTCTGAAAGAGTGAGCGGCATCTTCATCAATGCTGACACACGACATACGAAAAACACTTTCGAGGGGTGTACAGAGAAAAAGGATCACCGACTAAATATTTGCAAATACTTGTGTGATCTAATGCAGAGTCGGGATATTTACTGCTATTCTTGAGATGTGTGTATGGGTGGTGAATGTACACGCACACGGATTTACATACCTGTTTTATATGTACGACATATATTTTTTAAATTTTATTTTACTCACGTATTAGCACGTGCTCCCAATGACATTGTGATGCCCATAGCTATACGTCTGTGTATATTGACCTCCTCCATAGCAACGCCCACCAGGAGGCCCCCTAGAAACAGCATACTGGCATCCTAGAAATGAAATATAGCATACTGACTTCAAATACTATTGAGGAGATATGAGGTCAAATTAAGCGACAGGTTTCCATAGAAACGGCGCTTTTTTAGTTTGTCGATTTGTAAGAAGAGATCTAACGTCGTTGCCACACCAACAGCCAGTCACATGAGGACGGGTGTTTAGGATATAACAACAGCCAGTCATATGAGGACGGATGTTTAGGACATAACAACAGCCAGTCATATGAGGACGGAGTGTTTAGGATATAACAACAGCCAGTCATATGAGGACGGGTGTTTAGGATATAACAACAGCCAGTCATATGAGGACGGGTGTTTAGGACATAACAACAGCCAGTCATATGAGGACGGATGTTTAGGATTTTTACAACAGCCAGTCATATGAGGACGGGTGTTTAGGATATAACAACAGCCAGTCATATGAGGACGGATGTTTAGGATATAACAACAGCCAGTCATATGAGGACGGGTGTTTAGGATATAACAACAGCCAGTCATACGAGGACGGATGTTTAGGATATAACAACAGCTAGTCATATGAGGACGGATGTTTAGGATATAACAACAGCAAGTCATATGAGGACGGGTGTTTAGGATATAACAACAGCCAGTCATATGAGGACGGGTGTTTAGGATATAACAACAGCCAGTCATATGAGGTCGGATGTTTAGGACATAACAACAGCCAGTCATATGAGGACGGATGTTTAGGATATAACAACAGCCAGTCATATGAGGACGGATGTTTAGGAAATAACAACAGCCAGTCATATGAGGACGTGTGTTTAGGATATAACAACAGCCAGTCATATGAGGACGGGTGTTTAGGATATAACAACAGCCAGTCATATGAGGACGTGTGTATAGGATATAACAACAGCCAGTCATATGAGGACGGGTGTTTAGGACATAACAACAGCCAGTCATATGAGGACGGATGTTTAGGATTTTTACAACAGCCAGTCATATGAGGACGGGTGTTTAGGATATAACAACAGCCAGTCATATGAGGACGGATGTTTAGGATATAACAACAGCCAGTCATATGAGGACGGGTGTTTAGGATATAACAACAGCCAGTCATACGAGGACGGGTGTTTAGGATATAACAACAGCTAGTCATATGAGGACGGATGTTTAGGATATAACAACAGCCAGTCATATGAGGACGGGTGTTTAGGATATAACAACAGCCAGTCATATGAGGACGGGTGTTTAGGATATAACAACAGCCAGTCATATGAGGTCGGATGTTTAGGACATAACAACAGCCAGTCATATGAGGACGGGATGTTTAGGATATAACAACAGCCAGTCATATGAGGACTGATGTTTAGGAAATAACAACAGCCAGTCATATGAGGACGTGTGTTTAGGATATAACAACAGCCAGTCATATGAGGACGGGTGTTTAGGAAATAACAACAGCCAGTCATATGAGGACGTGTGTATAGGATATAACAACAGCCAGTCATATGAGGACGGATGTCATTGATACACTAATACGTACAGCTGAGATAAGGATAAAACTTACATTGCGTCAACATATTACAGTATATCACTAGTGTTTAGTTGCCGATGTAACAATACCTTACAGTGCTGTCATCTGTTTTATGTAAAATTTTAATCTTTGACCTTAATTCAGTTTTATTTTACGTCATAACAACATTAATATTCACAAGGGGGCGAGAACATAAAAAGCGGGGATGGAATAACAGACAGAACAGAAATGCATCTTTATTCTATCATTCGTTATACAGGTAACATGGGTTGAAAAGACCTGATATTTACAGGAAACCTTTCTCGATTACATAATGTGAAATTTATTGGGACGTAAATAACATGGATGTGTGTCATTATCCCGTGCAGGTATTGTCCTCCTGACAGTCGCGAGATGACTTCTGTTAAAGGGGAATTATGCATACTGTATCCAAACGAGCTGTTGTTATGTCCTAAACACCCGTCCTCATATGACTGGCTGTTGTTATATCCTAAACACACGTCCTCATATGACTGGCTGTTGTTATATCCTAAACACCCGTCCTCATATGACTGGCTGTTGTTATATCCTAAACACCCGTCCTCATATGACTGGCTGTTGTTAAATCCTAAACACCCGTCCTCATGTGACTGGCTGTTGTTATGTCCTAAACATCCGTCCTCATATGATTGGCTGTTGTTATGTCCTAAACATCCGTCCTCATATGACTGGCTGTTGTTATATCCTAAACACCCGTCCTCATATGACTGGCTGTTGTTATATCCTAAACACCCGTCCTCATATGACTGGCTGTTGTTATATTCTAAACACCCGTCCTCATATGACTGGCTGTTGTTATATCCTTAACACCCGTCCTCATATGACTGGCTGTTGTTATATCCTAAACACCCGTCCTCATATGACTGGCTGTTGTTATATCCTAAACACCCGTCCTCATATGACTGGCTGTTGTTATATCCTAAACACTCGTCCTAATATGACTGGCTGTTGTCATATCCTAAACACCCGTCCTCATATTACTGGCTGTTGTTATGTCCTAAACATCCGTCCTCATATGACTGGCAGTTGTTATATCCTAAACACCCGTCCTCATATGACTGGCTGTTGTTATATCCTAAACACCCGTCCTCATATGACTGGCTGTTGTTATATCCTAAACATCCGTCCTCATATGACTGGCTGTTATTATATCCTAAACACCCGTCCTCATATGACTGGCTGTTGTTATATCCTAAACACCCATCCGCATATGACTGGTTGTTGTTATGTCCTAAACATCCGTCCTCATATGACTGGCTGTTGTTATGTCCTAAACATCCGTCCTCATATGACTGGCTGTTGTTATATCCTAAACACCCGTCCTCATATGACTGGCGGCTGTTGTTATATCCTTAACACCCGTCCTCATATGACTGGCTGTTGTTATATCCTAAACACCCGTCCTCATATGACTGGCTGTTATTATGTCCTAAACACCCGTCCTCATATGACTGGCTGTGGTTATGTCCTAAACACCCGCCCTCATATGACTGGCTGTTGTTATGTCCTAAACACCCGTCCTCATATGACTGGCTGTGGTTATGTCATAAACACCCGCCCTCATATGACTGGCTGTTGTTATGTCCTAAACACCCGTCCTCATATGACTGGCTGTTGTTATATCCTAAACACCCGTCCTCATATGACTGGTTGTTGTCATATCCTAAACATCCGTCCTCATGTGACTGGCTGTTGTTATATCCTAAACACCCGTCCTCATATGACTGGCTGTTGTTATGTCCTAAACATCCGTCCTCATATGACTGGCTGTTGTTATATCCTAAACACCCGTCCTCATGTGACTGGCTGTTGTTATATCCTAAACACCCGTCCTCATATGACTGGCTGTTGTTATATCCTAAACATCCGTCCTCATATGACTGGCTGTTGTTATATCCTAAACATCCGTCCTCATATGACTTGCTGTTGTTATATCCTAAACACCCGTCCTCATATGACTGGCTGTTGTTATATCCTCAGCACCCGTCCTCATATGACTGTCTGTTGTTATATCCTAAACATACGTCCTCATATGACTGGCTGTTGTTATATCCTAAACACCCGTCCTCATATGATTGGCTGTTGTTATATCCTAAACACCCGTCCTCATATGACTGGCTGTTGTTATATCCTAAACACCCGTCCTCATATGACTGGCTGTTGTTATATCCTAAACATCCGTCCTCATATGACTGGCTGTTGTTATATCCTAAACACCCGTCCTCATATGACTGGCTGTTGTTATATCCTAAACACCCGTCCTCATATGACTGGCTGTTGTTATATCCTAAACACCCGTCCTCATATGACTGGCTGTTGTTATATCCTAAACACCCATCCTCATATGACTGGTTGTTGTTATATCCTAAACATCCGTCCTCATGTGACTGGCTGTTGTTATATCCTAAACATCCGTCCTCATGTGACTGGCTGTTGTTATGTCCTAAACATCCGTCCTCATATGACTGGCTGTTGTTATATCCTAAACATCCGTCCTCATATGACTGGCTGTTGTTATATCCTAAACACCCGTCCTCATATGACTAGCTGTTGTTATATCCTAAACACCCGTCCTCATATGACTAGCTGTTGTTATATCCTAAACACCCGTCCTCATATGACTGGCTGTTGTTATATCCTAAACACCCGTCCTCATATGACTAGCTGTTGTTATATCCTAAACATCAGTCCTCATATGACTGGCTGTTGTTATATCCTAAACATCAGTCCTCATATGACTGGCTGTTGTTATGTCCTAAACACCCGTCCTCATATGACTGGCTGTTGTTATGTCCTAAACATCCGTCCTCATATGACTGGCTGTTGTTATGTCCTAAACACCCGTCCTCATATGACTGGCTGTTGTTATGTCCTAAACATCCGTCCTCATATGACTGGCTGTTGTTATATCCTAAACACCCGCCCTCATATGACTGGCTGTTGTTATATCCTAAACACCCGCCCTCATATGACTGGCTGTGGTTATATCCTAAACACCCGCCCTCATATGACTGGCTGTTGTTATATCCTAAACACCCGTCCTCATATGACTGGCTGTTGTTATATCCTAAACATCCGTCCTCATATGACTGGTTGTTGGCAATCATTTTTATCTTTGCTTCCCCCTATTTTCATGTCTACTCTTTATTCCTGCTTTTTGTGCTTTATTGTCCTTAGACATCAGGCCTGACATGACATAAGCAGTAGCGAAGACAATGAGCCAAAAAATTAAATTATTTGTTTAAAAGAGGCCCAAATCATCAATTGTACATGTACCGACATTTGAGTAGATAATACATTAGCACCCGTACTGAAGTTACTATCGAACATCTTGTATCGACTTAAATGGAGTTGAATTTTTCGTAATAACTGGGCAGTACTCACATTGAAGTAGTTTCCACAGACTACTTTGCCTGGTTGAACTGTGAGTAGGGGAAGCAAGAACATCGGCATCATTGCAGTGACAGTTATTGGTAACGCTTCCGTCAACCAAAGGATTGCCATGGAAACCATGACGTATGCACATCTTGACTCCTGAAAAATACAATGCAAAAGAAAAAGGTATACAGCGCAAAAAAAATCATAGATCATTTTCTCTACACCTATTTTTATCTTTTTAAATGCAATCAGCCAATTTCAGAAATTTCCGAAGAGTCAAAGCTCCCTTATTAGAGGACACAGGGGGTGGTAAACCCTTAACAATGCTTTGCGTTGGAAAGTAAAATTTCTTGTTCAAAAATAGATTAAACGGAATTTCATTGGTTAATTCCTCGTTGAAAAGTACGTATTGATACGTTATGCTCAGTTCAAATAAAGATGGCGATTTTTAATACCCGGGACAAAGGGTCTTTTTACAATACCCCACAGTGAATTTGCAGTTGTTAAGCTAATCTTAAAAATCTTAACAACATGGTGACAAAAGTGTTTATGTAACAGGAAGGAGCACAGGCGCTTGCATAGAAAATGTTATTTTCCTTTTTTTTTTGACAGTGGTATGTGTAATCTGTTAAGCTGTACTTAACAGATTACACATACCACTGTCATATCAAAAAAACATTGAAAGTCATATTTTCTATGCAAGCGCCTGTGGGCAGGAGTAGTGAAAAATGCACTGCCCGTGTTAGGGCTCGAACTAGTAACCGCTCGCTATTTAGGCAAATATCCTACAGTACCACTAGACTGAATGGAAATTCCCTCCAGTCTGAGACAGGTAAATGTGACATATACTATCCATTTTTACATTTATAGATATAAATCTGCATTCCCATTTCTTTCCATTGTCAAATTATGACATTATGCAATAATTGTGTATTTTTAATTTTTCGAATATTAAAAAAAAAAAAAAAAAAAAAAATCCGCCACACAAATCATTTAAACAGGACCTCCAATGTGAGTATAGTAGCGATGTTACCTGCAAACCGAATGTTCTCAATAGTACATGCATTACTAAACAGACTTATATTTACATCTTTTATATGTATATTTTTCTGGTGATAATTTTGAAAATATAAATTAATATGCAGTTATTTCAACTGAGGAAATATGAAATTCGGATACGCAACACGAGACTATGTTAACTGGCCAAAACCATTTACCGTATTTGTCATACTGCAAAACCTATAATGAAAACTGGTGAAAGTCAAATGCAACTTGTCATTACCCGTGAAGAATCAGAATATAGGAAATCACAGCTTGGTGATTTTCCAAGCAAAGGCTTAGGATTGTTTTTTTTATTATTGCCGTATGAAAAATATTACAACCATCATTGCGCATGCCCTTTGCAATCTTTCGCGAAAGGTCATAGGTAAACAATAGTTGTATTTCATGAGAGAGTTGGATATCTTATAAATCCTTGTACGAAAAAAAAATGAAAGTGTTAAGCCTTCGAATTTTATCTTGGTTCGTTCCACTTTATCTGTTCCTTATCCGATTCCATAAATATAGTTCCTGTAAAATCTTGGCCTGTTGAAGAAGCGAACACGAGCCTCTACCCCCATTCATATGCACCCGCTAACACTGTTAAAGGGACATAATGGTTAGATTTCAATAATTTCTACATGCGTTTGATTTCCGGAAAGCATTATACATTATACATGAGACAAAAAAATTATCATGGTTGGTTCCCAGTTTTTGTTTTTTGCAACACGTGCATGTTTTTTAATAGCAATTGTTGTCTGCATGACATCCTGATCAGCTAATGTGTCTAAACACATTGTTTTAGCAAGATAAGGAAAATCAGACCACTCAACTCTAAGCACGTGTCGGACGTATTAAGATGATTTTAACCACTATCTCCTTGTGTCACTTGTTATCAAAGTCTAACGAACTTTTACACATCATAAGATAGTTAAGATAAAAATGTCACGGTTATTGTTTTTTCACTTAGTCTGAAAAATTACAACGATTAATTTTACCGAAAGTTTTTTTCTGGTACTAAATATTTGACTTTCAGTTTAACTCAACAGTCATAATCATCATCTGCTCATTTCTGGAGAGAGAGAAAAGAAACCTAGCGGAAACTCCCATTAAATTAAAGACAATATTAGTATTTAGTAATTAATTACAAGATATGAATTTAACAATTATACAAGTTTTTTTAAACTCATATGATGCATTTTGAAAAATGCTGATAGTGTTAATTTGAGTATGCTTTGCTTTCGAACAGTTTTAATATGGCTGTTTTCCACAGCTTGGCTACAGGAAATGATTGATGTAGGAAATCCTCTCTGATAGTAGATTTGTATACTCATGGAATATCCTGCTTCCCCTACGTTCTGTAACTTTATTGGTAGAGAAAATAAATATCACTTTATGTTTTAATCAAGATATATTAAAAGTGAAACAGTTCAAAAACCACCAGTATTCAAATCAATCCAATAATCAGTACAAGAAATTTTCTAAATTTGTTATCGGATTTGTCTATTCTAAGATATTGATACTACACTGCGATATTACAGTGACCGCCAATATATTGTATTGCATGCTATTTCTCCTGATGATTTGTAAATATCAAAGTCAATAAATGATTAAGTACAATGTATCTTATTACCATATCGAGATTATGCCTTTTTACCATTACCATACTCGCTACGGTGTGCCTTATCGTTCATTTACTCTTCAATTGATCTCGCTGGGTGAACTTTACTGATGCAAACAATTACTGGTAGACGATACATATTTGTGTTAGCATCACGAGATATTACAACCAACTGTCTAACAGGACGGTACATGGCCTTGTCGGTATTATCATGATGGTACTAGCTGACTGATATTGTTGCCCATCGATACGAATATATGTTTAAGAAATAATTAACGATGATTCGTGTATTATTGCAGGATATACAACGAGGACGAGGATATTTTGCAATTAAATTAATAACGAAGGCCGCAGGCCTGAGTTATTAATTAAAATTGCAAAATATCCGAGGTATATCCTGCAACAATACACGAGTCAAAGTTGATTTTTTCTATTCTACCATGTACTGTTTAGTTCTGAGATCGACCTCTTTCTAATAGAAAAACAGCAAAGAAACCCCGAGAAAACCTTGTAATTTATTTCTTGAGTATTGCATTATTTGTTGATAAAATATACAGGCAATACAGTACTACGATCAAGAGCATCTATCATATGGCATTGATTTTGAAAATAAAAAAAGAAAGGATAAAAAAAAAAGAAAAAAAAGTGGGGGCCTCCGTAGGATTCGAACTCGCGTCGTGATAAAAATATATTGAAAGACTAACCCATTAGCCCACTCGGCTATAGTAACCTTTTATCAAACGGGTGAATATTAGATATTTAAAATTGTAACAGCCGTGACTCACGAGCGTGTATTATTGGCACGAGCGTGGGTTATTGGAAAATAATACATGGTTTCTAACCAATCAAAACTGGCGTTACATAGCAAACATGGTAGAATATGGCATGATGCAATATTAGTACTGATAATATATTCCTTATCGACTGGGAACGTTTACTATTTAAAGACGAGATAATTGAGCTGTATGATTTTTGTCCATAGAATACGCCTCAAATTAGGGGTGGGGGGGGGGGGGGGGGGGGGGGGTAAGCTAATATTAGAATTTAGCTTGTCAATTATTGATAAAATAAAACTTAGGGTCTGTATACTCAACCATATAAATTAACCATGAGATTCCCAGGGTGCATCACACTGTCAAAGTTACCAATCCATTTAACTAATGTCAGCTCCCATCCACTACCAATTTTGTGATGGCTAATTATCAGTCATACAGAACATGTAGTGAAAATCTGACACTAAATGTGCCGTTCTCTGGTTTCGGAAAGTTTAGATGAAGACAACGAATATAGATATGTCTGGATTGGCTGCATTGTTCAACTGAAGCGGTACATAATGGATTCTGTTATTAATAGGCACACAAATTACGTCACACGCTCCATTTTGTATGCGGAAAACGACAGCTAGGGAACTTACTGTTCTCCTCACAGATACCCCACGTACATGTTGATGTCACCTCCCATCCATTACCCATATTGTCGGCTACCACAGGAAATTGACACCTAAAAATGTGCTGTTTTCTGTTTATGTTTTGCGAGAGACACTGTTAATTTGTAACTAACTCAATGACTAGAAAAATACGTCACAGATTAATTGATAAACTAATTGTGACAAAATCGGTTTACTAATTAAAGAAAAGGTCATTTTCTGCAAATACGCATATTATATTGGTATTTATAGAAATATATGTTTCTTAATTTTGTTATATAACCATATAAGTTTGTATTATATACTGATCGTTTTGTATTGATCTCATAATATACATAATGTATATACATTATTGTGCATTGTTGTTACAACTTCCTGAATTAAAGAACATTTTATAACTGATATATCATGTGTTATTTGCCAGCGAATTGATGTACATGTACTCTGAAATAATATCAATTAGAGGAACAAAAAGCTTATATAGGTGTAGTAAACATATAATAATGGTCAGCAACAATACTGTTGGCCGCAGACAAACACGTGCCAGTTGTCCCGTTACTACATAACAGAGTATATGTCACCGTCTTCATAAAGAGCGGCCGACAAAGCGAGTCTTTGCTCCATGATCATTAACAATTCAAACAACACATCTACAAAATAACCCTTAGTGTTCTCTACTAGACTGGCTCCCCGTCTCCAGAATATCAAAATTACAAATAAAATTGAGCTTTATAAGTTTGGTCTGTAGGATATGTCCGAGTCTAGTAATGTAATAGTGTCAAATTTGAGAGAGATATCATATTTCAACTTGGCGAGTCTTAACAACAACAACAACAACAACAACAACAATTAAACAGTCTATCTATCTAGATATTCAGCGTGCAGTAACCAAGGATTGTCAGCATGATGAGACCAGATGAAGTGACGTATGCTACTTTGTTCAGGTATGACATTTCAGGGTGATAACACTATAAACGCGTCATTAAATAGTCCAATAATCCATAAACAGAGTCCCCATTTGACCTCAGCTGTTGCGGAGGCAGAACCAATTTAATTATGCATGGTACATGTAACACAGCAGTCAACTCTAAGAAAGCTATGAGACATGTCGTGCATCACTTTATTTCGTCAGTTCTGGTCAAATCAAGACATTTATACCAAGTTTTACAGAGAAATCAAACTTATAGTTTAAAGTGCATAAACTGCATATAAGATAATAAGCTCATTTCGATTGGTACTAGATGTATATACATATATATAAGCTTTGTCTACTTGACGTATTAGATTCGAAGTGCAATTTAATATATCTTCAATAAAAAAAGTGATTTAAATCCTCATTATGTTTAATTAACATGTGATGATCCGCAAGTAGCATGGAGATATATTGCAGACGTGTATCAATGTAAACAATACATGTCATTATTACTGATATATATAGTTAAATGTGTATGTAAACGATTTATGAAATTATCAGGATGATAGATATTTGGTAAATTGTCAATACTTAACAAGTTATGCACAAATTATCTTACCAGTGACCCATTGAGGAGAAATCCAATAGGCGCCAGGAAAGCGATGAAAATAAATATGAAGGAGCGAATAGTCCATACGCTTCTCAGGAACTTATCAAACCAGTCGGCCATGCTGGATGGCAGTGTGGATGAACGCCCGGGAGCTCATGTGTGTACACGTGTTTATCATTTAAATGTAGGCTGGAGTTGTTAGTATTTACTGTAGCATGTCTTTCATTAGGTCAAACACATATGTCTTCGGGGTCCACAGAAGTTCAGGGTTTCCCATATTCAATTTCTTCCATTCAAGGTCAAATTAGCTGTGTTTTATCAGCTGTTTTTGTGTTACTACAGCACGCGTGTGCAGCTGATTTTTATGTGCAGGGGTTGGATTTGGGTCAGTGTGGCGATGTTTGTAAATCTGTATAGGCCTACTCCCTAAGACACCTTCACTTTCTGCAGACATACATATATTTATATATTGCATTGATTGTTGTCGTCTGAAACAACTAACTAGGACGCTGCCGAATCTGAAGGTTGTGTTAATAAAAAAAATAAAGAAATTCAAGTTTATTATGTTATCTGCTAACTCCCTTTACACTTAAATGTATGCACTCTTTATCTTTTATTTTAGTCTTCGTTATTTTTTGGTGATATCTTTTAAGGGTCATCTCGATAACATAGCAAAAGTTGTTTCTACAGGCCTATAAACATTACTCAATTTAACGGAAGTAACTTGATCGACTCTTATTAGTACATGTATATGCCATGGCTTTACTCGCTGATGACATAAATGTAACTCATTACACTATTTATGTCGGCAAAACATGTGAAATATTAGGAAACAACTGATCAAGTGACATCTGTTAAATTGTACCAGAGTAGTGGTTGGATTTACTGTCAAAGTAGTTGGCAATTAAAGCCACATACTCCCAAAATAACCTAAAATTCTAGTTGCACACATGTATTAATGGCAATCCAAGATGCTTGACCAATGGCCTGGACGCTTGACCGGGGGAGTCCTTGATACATCAATGTATAAAAATAACTCGCCGCATTTATATTTATAGCGAGATTTGTCACGGAGCTGAGAACGAGGCTATAACAACGTGCACTGCACATAAACTACACATGGCCGTTGTTTACATATCGAGCATGCGTGAACTTTATCTAATGATGCTTTAATTTTAACATATTAACAGAATATTTAACATTTATTATAATATAGTTTACATTTAAATACTTAATTTTTAAATGTAGCAATATGTATACAACAAAACATCGATCACATTTTAGATTGGTGAAGTTGACAATGTTCAAAAGCTAACCAGCAATCCAATAGACGTCCGACAAAATCGGAATTCGAGTCTATTCCCTTTTCTTCTCTCGCTACGTTCCAACGAATCGTTTCCTCTCCTAAGGAAATACTTTGGTTTTGCAGATTCCACTCACTTTTGCGTCTTTTTTTGGCAGAATCTGTCTGCGTTTTCGCAGGTCCGCGCTTTCGGCATTCCGCCATTTTGTATGGACAGTAAAACCCACCGTTGCATTGTGGGACTAATTTTCAGAGAAACTTGGTCCGGCAGCCAGTTATTATTTTTGGGAATTTCCCGTATACTTTTATAAATACACATTTTCTTTCAGTTTCTGATTCACGATTATCTGTAAGGTATGTATCAAGTCCGAAAACTCTAAAAAGCTCAAAATGTAAATTGTTACAGCAAAAATACATGTAATCATGTTTGGTTGTAGATGATGATAATACTAATAACACCATACCATAATCCTCTCTGTACTTCGAAGGATTTTTTAATAATATATCAATAAAGTACATTTGCTGTCAATAATCGGGTCCTTTCTACAGCTGGCAAGCTGGACCGATAATTCCTTAACTGCCTGACCACATTGGTTTTCTGTGGTTTCCTTCCACAGTAAGACCTATCGCGCTTTAATCCGGGCAAACATGAGAGATTCATTTAAGTTTTTTTTTTCTTTTTAAATTTCAAATTCTTATGATTGTCACTACAAAAAAAATGTAAATATGACTGCAAATACAGAATGTCCAAATTATATACCACCATTCGTTCCCACTGAGTACGAATTAAGTAATTATTCATTGATAAATCCCACTAATTACATAGTTTTAAACCTTCGTGTCATTCTCTATCACGGTTCTACCGATCTCGGTAAATGCTTATTTTCCTTCTCCGTGTTCATGCCAGTTTGTTGTTGTTGTTGTTGTTGTTGTTGTTGTTGTTGTTGTTGTTGTTGTTGTTGATTTCACTCATCCAAGCGTGCAGACCACTCGGCTTTAGTTCTGTCAGCCTCTTTAATTTAGGTATAAGTTAATATAACCGTTTCCCCATTGTTTTAAACTAAAATGACCCTGACTGTTCACGGGGCGATGAATACAGCAAACATATGCTTCTTTCGCTCAAGAGTGAAAAATGTGAGACCCGGCCGGTTTCGATTCCTGTTGGGTAACTTGACAGGAATGTGTTTTCCATGTTCTAAAAACTACGTAACTGCCCCGATGGGCCCATGTTCATTAAACAACAAAAGCTTTTAAAAGGTTTAATATATCCTAAGGTGATCGATGTTCTTTTCGTTAAAACAAATTGTCGACCATGATAGGCTCTTGTATGAAAGTGAGCCTACGAATAATCGTGCTCATGGCTATGTATATAGCAAGCTATCTTTACACTGTATATTCATTTAATGCTGTATGTAGAATATTGTTAAAAAGATAGTTTTTCTTCGCACTCAGCAGGAACCTAAAAACAAACATTATTTTCGACAACAATTTTGAAATTGTTCGTCATGGTTATTGTCCGGTCTATAGCAAAGTACATCAAAATAATTCCGAGGTAAGTCAGTTTTAATTTTTTTTTCTGATCAGTAACTATTTCTTGATAAGTTGCTTCATCAAAAGTTAAGGGTGTGGTGGGAAATCTAATTCATACGAAGAATGGAGATACGGTCCTTCATATGTGAACAAAGATTTTATTGTTTCAAATATAAATACAAAATATTCCTAATTATGACATATACGGGGTAAATATCATATCGGTTCGTCCTACTTCCTCACTTTATGTCGCTAGGATCACTGACGAGTCATAAAACAGCTTGTTATTTGGTGCAGTTATATATTCGTATATCGGAATATTCTGTGGCTGTGTGAAGTTAGCTCAACATACGACATACGACATTCAACATTCAAAAAATTCATATCTTGTGTTTTTACTAAGCAACGAGGGAACTTTTGAATGTTCAGCGGCTCGACATACAACATTTAAATTTTGAATGTTCAGCGGCTCAACATTCGACATACGACATTCAACATGCAAAACATTCATATCTTGTGGTTTTACTAGCCAACGAGGGAACTTTTGAATGTTCCGCGGCTCGACATACGACATACAACATTCAAATTTGAATGTTCAGCCGCTGAATGCTGAAAATTTATTTCACCAGCAGTTTTACATTATAACCACCAGAATTAAAACTATGCCGTTTATCTTATTTATAGATATTTCTTGTTTTACTCTATGTGTATATTTTCTAAAATGAAAAAAAAAAACACTTTAGAATCCCCTTTTAGGACCTCATTGTATAGTTTGACAATATGGATACTGGTGTTAAAAGGACTGAAATGTTGTACCAGCTACGTGTTCTACCCCGAGGTCGGAAATATAATCAAAGTTAATGTGGTTCAAACGCGTACCACCTTCATTATCATCAGGACAAGCCCGCGGACTCGAGCTTATGATGGAAGATAACGCCACTGTTAGATAAAGTAAAGCCATGAAAGACATTCATTATCTAAAGAATGACGTTTGTTTCGATTCTTTATTCAGGTTTGGTGCGAGACACATGCGTATAGTGAATGTTTGTGTGTTTAATGAGACTATGTTTGTGTTGTCTCCTTGTGATAGTACGGACTCTGTTTGTTCCTCAAGAAAAAGGTACTTAATGCTATGCATTTTCTAATTACTTGTTTTCTTGAGTGGTAAGTAATTGTGGGGGATAACACGGAACCATAAGAGCATATACTGGTAGATTATCTAAAGAGCATTTATTCGAGAAATAGGTATGTAGAATAAAACAGTTATTTGATAAAAAAAAACTAAATCTGAGCTCTTCCCGAATAATCCATGTGCTGCGTTCACTTTAAATCTATCTAGTACTGGGTAAAAAAAAATGGCAAATTTGAAAACTCGGTCATCGCCATCTTGTGGATAAAACAAAAAGACTAGTCTTTTATATCTCAAAGTCGCCATACCGATAAATTGACTGGCTTTGAGCTCGGTTGTCGCTCCTCTATGATTTCAAAAAAAAATTACCAGCTTAGCAATTTGTCTATTTTGGTTTTTTTCATAACACCATTCAAATAGCCTACTGTATGTCTTCGATTTTGCCATATTCCAATAGTAGAGGGAACGAAAATGAACGTAACCCAGGAGTATTGAGGATAATCTTCCCTAAACATTCTGTTCATTGAACAATTTTACAGGGGCCCCAATTACTGCATACATTTGTATACTCTTATAGAAGAAATGGAGCAGCGATTCCTTATCTTCAAGCTGTGCGTTTTATTGTTGGCATTGTGTTTGAAAGCCAATGTCATATATAATTATGGAATAGCATATTTTTTTCATAATTAAAACATTCTATGTAAGACATTTACATGAAACATATTCAAAATATTTTACAGGTTTGTGTTCCTGGTATGCTGTAGTTTGTTGATACTCTTCGGTGTACGACTATACAACGGTTCTGCTGCTATTGTTGGTAGTCAAACCAGCAGTAAAAGGGTCTTTGGAAAGGAAAATGCCTCCAGTCAGACTCCACACAAACATAGTCCTGTTCGTCATGTTGCATTTTTAAAGGTAGACAAAGCCGGCAGTACATCAGTTGGGAATATATTTCTACGTTATGGGGAGGAAATGAATCTTACCTTTGTCTTGCCAAGAAATCACACGATGGGTGGTTACTTATTCACCTCCAAGTATTTCTTCCCGCCACCAAACGATACAAAGTATGATATCTCTTGTGCGCATGCGAAATACAACAGAACAAAGTATGAATCATTTCTTCCTTCCGACACCAAATATATTGGAATCATGAGAGAACCATTTAGCCATTTTCAATCTTGCGTCAGATTTTATCGTCCAAAAAGAGTTTTAGATATTACGGGAAAAAATCCAGTTTTGAATTTTTTGTCTCTTAGTAAAGATTTTAGGAATAAAACGGACCGCGTTGAAATCATATGCAATCCGACCGCAAGATATCTTGGTTTTCCAAACGGAATATTCAATAAGAAACGGGATCAAGGTCAGATCAATAATTATATTCGACAACTTGAAAAGGATATTAATTTTATGCTTATATTAGAATATCTAGACGAATCTATTGTGTTGATGCGCCGGATCTTAAAATGGGATCTCCGACATGTATTGTACGGCAAACAAGTTGTTAACAACGTGGAAGATCCTCGATTGAAATTTGGATATGAAGAGGCAATGCTTCATAAAAGCTGTGCACATTTAGATTATCGACTGTATAACCTTTTCCTGGACAAATTCAAAGAAAGTGTGAAAAATCAGCCATCCGATTTTCGTGACGAGGTGGCATACTTCAGAACAGCTCGAATAAAGTACAATAACTTTTGTTTATCATTGCTATCTGATGTCAAGATCAACTCGTCCATTTCATTTGACGGCAGTCCATGGAATAAACCATTCGTTGTCACAAGGGAAAATTGTAGGAAAATGTATATGGGATTTGCAGAATTTTCTCGATACATTGCTACAGAAACAGAATTCAAGTCAGGCCT
Organism: Pecten maximus; assembly: GCF_902652985.1. NCBI lineage: Eukaryota > Metazoa > Mollusca > Bivalvia > Pectinida > Pectinidae > Pecten > Pecten maximus. The sequence goes on from NC_047032.1 coordinate 14,208,222, forward strand.
ATCTATACTGATTCAACCTTACTACAAGAATCTTTTTCCTTATTGCTAAGAACGTCAGTTCTACATATCATGATCGCGCATAACATTCAGCATGTGTATCAAAAAGTGTAACCTGTTTACGATTTTGAATTCAGCGTCTGTACCAACAAGTGTAAACTTTTACGATTTTGAATTCGGCGTCTGTACCAACAAGTGTAAACTTTTACGCTTTTGAACTCGATGTCTGTACCAACAAGTGTAAACTTTTACGATTTTGAATTCAGCGTCTGTACCAACAAGTGTAAACTGTTTACGTTTTTGAATTCAGCGTCTGTACCAACAAGTGTAAACTTTTACGATTTTGAATTGGGCGTCTGTACCAACAAGTGTAAACTTTTACGCTTTTGAACTCGATGTCTGTACCAACAAGTGTAAACTTTTACGATTTTGAATTCAGCGTCTGTACCAACAAGTGTAAACTTTTACGTTTTTGAATTCGGCGTCTGTACCAACAAGTGTAAACTTTTACGATTTTGAATTCAACGTCTGTACCAACAAGTGTAAACTTTTACGATTTTGAATTCAGCGTCTGTACCAACAAGTGTAAACTTTTACGATTTTGAATTCAGCGTCTGTACCAACAAGTGTAAACTTTTACGATTTTGAATTCAGCGTCTGTACCAACAAATGTTAACTTTTACGGTTTTGAATTCAGCGTCTGTACCAACAAGTGTAAAATTTTACGATTTTGAACTCGATGTCTGTACCAACAAGTGTAAACTTTTACGATTTTGAACTCGATGTCTGTACCAACAAGTGTAAACTTTTACGATTTTGAATTCAGCGTCTGTACAAACAAGTGTAAACTTTTGCGATTTTGAATTCAGCGTCTGCACCAACAGGTGTAAACTTTTACGATTTTGCATTCGGCGTTTGTACCAACAAGTGTAAACTTTTACGATTTTGAATTCAGCGTCTGTACCAACAGGTGTAAACTTTTACGATTTTGAATTCGGCGTCTGTACCAACAAGTGTAAACTTTTACGATTTTGAATTCGGCGTCTGTACCAACACTTACTGTTTCCGTTTTTGAATTCGGCGTCTGTACCAACAAGTGTAAACTGTTTACGTTTTTGAATTCAGCGTCTGTACCAACAAGTGTAAACTTTTACGATTTTGAATTCAGCGTCTGTACAAACAAGTGTAAACTTTTGCGATTTTGAATTCAGCGTCTGCACCAACAGGTGTAAACTTTTACGATTTTGCATTCGGCGTTTGTACCAACAAGTGTAAACTTTTACGATTTTGAATTCAGCGTCTGTACCAACAGGTGTAAACTTTTACGATTTTGAATTCGGCGTCTGTACCAACACTTGTAAACTGTTTCCGTTTTTGAATTCGGCGTCTGTACCAACAAGTGTAAACTGTTTACGTTTTTGAATTCAGCGTCTGTACCAACAAGTGTAAACATTTACGATTTTGAATTCAGCGTCTGTACAAACAAGTGTAAACTTTTGCGATTTTGAATTCAGCGTCTGCACCAACAGGTGTAAACTTTTACGATTTTGCATTCGGCGTTTGTACCAACAAGTGTAAACTTTTACGATTTTGAATTCAGCGTCTGTACCAACAGGTGTAAACTTTTACGATTTTGAATTCGGCGTCTGTACCAACAAGTGTAAACTTTTACGATTTTGAATTCGGCGTCTGTACCAACACTTGTAAACTGTTTCCGTTTTTGAATTCGGCGTCTGTACCAACAAGTGTAAACTTTTACGATTTTGAATTCAGCGTCTGTACCAATAAGTGTAAACTTTTACGATTTTGAATTCAGCGTCTGTACCAACAAGTGTAAACTTTTACGATTTTGAATTCAGCGTCTGTACCAATAAGTGTAAACTTTTACGATTTTGAATTCGGCGTCTATACCAACAAGTGTAAACTTTTACGATTTTGAATTCGGCGTCTGTACCAACAAGTGTAAACTTTTACGATTTTGAATTCAGCGTCTGTACCAACAAGTGTAAACTGTTTACGTTTTTGAATTCATCGTCTGTACCAATAAGTGTAAACTTTTAAGATTTTGACACCAAGTGTAAACTTTTACGATTTTGAATTCGGCGTCTGTACCAACAAGTGTAAACTTTTACGTTTTTGAATTCGGCGTCTGTACCAACAAGTGTAAACTGTTTACGTTTTTGAATTCGGCGTCTGTACCAACAAGTGTAAACTTTTACGTTTTTGGATTCGGCGTCCTACTAACAAGTGTAAACTTTTACGTTTTTGAATTCGGCGTCTGTACCAACAAGTGTAAACTTTTACGATTTTGAATTCAGCGTCTGTACCAACAAGTGTAAACTGTTTACGTTTTTGAATTCGGCGTCTGTACCAACAAGTGTAAATTTTTACGATTTTGAACTCGATGTCTGCACCAACAAGTGTAACCGGTTTACTATTTTTAGAGAACGGTGTCTTTTTGAGAAAAAAATGGAAATTCATTTGTTCTGCCTCGAAATGATTAATGTTACTTTCCTGTTGGTGATCTCGGTAATTGACAATACTTAAAGGTTGAGATACAATATTTGTTCCCACTGGTAAGGTGTCAGTCCTCAGTTAGGGTCAATGCTTGTGTAGTGTTCATCTGTAAGGACGCCGTCGTATGTATTTGGAATTCACTTTCTGATCGTATCCGAGCTTATGTAAATATCTTCTTTTGAAAAGACATTTATTGACTTATTTCGGACTTCCTTTGAAGTCAGATTTTATGTATGGGCTATGATCCACTGTGACGGAAGTTTCCTTCATACCAGAAACATCCCTCATGGTCAGGTTTATGTTGTAATGATCATCTGCAATGGTACGCGGAGAACAGAAGGTGGCGATATAACGAGGTTTTACTGGTAGTTATGGTGACAATAAAACATTCCCTCGTGGCCCAGTTTATGTCTGTGTAATGATCATATGCAATGGGAGTTATGTACATATTTTGAACTTCCTTCGTGGCCAAGTTTATGACTATTATGATATTTTGAACTTCCCTCATGACCAAGTTTATGACTAATATGATATTTTGAACTTCCCTCATGGCCAAGTTTATGACTATTATGATATTTTGAACTTCCCTCGTGGCCAAGATTATGACTATTATGATCATATACAATGGGAGTTATGTTAATAATAAAAACTTCTCGCTCGGTCCAATTTTTGTTTATGTTATGATGTTTTGCAATTGGAGTTATGAACATATTTTGAGCCATTTTATGTCTGTGTTATGATCATTTGCAATGGGAGTTATGTACATATTTTGAACTTCCCTCATGGCCAAGTTTATGACTATTATGATCCTTTACAATGGGAGTTATGTTAATAATAAAAACTTCTCGCTCGGCCCAATTTTTGTTCATGTTATCATTTGGAATGGGAGTTATGTACATGTACATATTTTGAACTTCCCTCGTGGCCAAGTTTATGACTATTATGATATTTTGAACTTCTCTCGTGGCCATGTTTATGACTATTATGATATTTTGAACTTCCCTCATGGCCAAGTTAATGACTATTATGATATTTTGAACTTCCCTCATGGCCAGGTTTATGACTATTATGATATTTTGAACTTCTCTCGTGGCCAGGTTTATGACTATTATGATATTTTGAACTTCCCTCATGGCCAAGTTTATGACTACTATGATATTTTGAACTTCCCTCATGGCCAAGTTTATGACTATTATGATCCCTTACAATTGGAGTTACAGAAGTGTATGTTAATAATAACAACTTCTCGCTCGGCCCAATTTTTGTTTATGTTATGATCATATGCAATGGGAGTTATGTACATATTTTGAACTTCCCTCATGGCCAAGTTTATGACTATTATGATATTTTGAACTTCCCTCGTGGCCAAGTTTATGACTATTATGATATTTTGAACTTCCCTCGTGGCCAGGTTTATGACTATTATGATATTTTGAACTTCCCTCATGACCAAGTTTATGACTACTATGATATTTTGAACTTCCCTCATGACCAAGTTTATGACTACTATGATATTTTGAACTTCCCTCGTGGCCAAGTTTATGACTATTATGATATTTTGAACTTCCCTCATGGCCAAGTTTATGACTATTATTATCATATACAATGGGAGTTATGTTAATAATAAAAACTTCTCGCTCAGCCCAATTTTTGTTTATGTTATAATCTTTTGCAATTGAAGTTATGTACATATTTTGAGCCAGTTTATGTCTGTGTTATGATCATTTTCAATAGGGGTTATATGATACCGACTCATGACTCACAAGGCAACCGTATATAAAACGCTTAACATTAAATTATCGATAAGCATTTTATGCTATATATATAAATGTATTTATCGAAAAAAAAATGACAATGCTTTGTACCACTAGTTATATGGTCTAGTGATCGACCGATTTCACAGTTTCTTTTCTAAAAATGACATTCATCACCAAATTAAATCGTCAACCAAAGAGACTTTTCCTTGCGTATGTTCGCTCATTTTAACTAAAAGCTGAAATAAAAAATTCTTAAACTGTCCCCTTAAAAATCAATATTTGAGAAAAAACATCAACCAGTTAAGCTGATGTGTTAGTACACACGGTCCCGACTGAGGAGCCTAGATAAAATCGTTTACCCTATTTTGGTATTGTAAATGTGCAGTGAACGGTATCGAAAGGAAAGGTAATCAGCATCTAACAGAAAAGTAAACAGGAGTTCCTATAGAGACTGAGTATCGGATATGCCTCTTCACGGGGTATTGACAGGGGTAAGCCTATGTATGCCTGCCGGAGTTCTATTGCGTGGCTGTGTGAATACAATTATATAAGAACGTCAGTTTTGACACTGCAGCAAATGACGAGATTTGCATGTCATTTTGACGTGTGTATTGTCTTGACTTGACCTGAAGGGAAATAAAAGATTATCTAATGTTTAGATTACAACCATTTTGAGAATATAACAGTTTCATTGCCACGGCTAGGAAACGTGTTAATGTCATTCTCAACAGAAAAGATCCCTTTAAAATGGCCCCGATATATCACAAATCAAAAAGTCCGTCAACAATTAGAGTAATTTAGGGTAACACGTACACTACCAGAAAAACTGACTTACACTTCAAACAAAGGTTAGAATAGTAGATGTAAAATATTATACTCTGAATCATACAGTATTTGGTGTGTGCTGAGGGATTTGTTTAGACAGTTACATAAAGGGGAGTAACTCTTAGAATGGAAACTCCGTCATGATGACAAAAATAAATATGAAATATGAAGACTAACGTCGTCTTGTACTAATGCTGCTTTATTTTGATTAAGAGTCACATTTTATAGTACTGTCAATCTGAAATGTCATAGCCAGGACATGTGCAAACGGTGTTTCCGGTCAGAAGGAAAACATATGGGCATATTGTTTACTGTTGCTGACTCGTGTTGAGGATAACGAGTGTTTTCTTAGATCTGTAATATGTTGTCCATGATAACTCAGTAAACACCAAACCACACGAAATTAAGGAAGACGAAAAAAATAATGAAATATAACAATCATAGATAATAATTTTGTTATTGATTAATATATCATATATCCTTGTACAATGTATTAGACAGCCTACTCTCTAACGCCCATAATATCTTCAACAACAAAAAAAACAAAAAAAACAACAACAGCAACAACAACAACAACATATATACATATTGTACCTTGATCGCTCTCGTGAGACCTTGATAAGATCAGATAAGATTGTAGTAGAGAATACATGAAAGAATCTGGAAGTGAAACCAGCCAGCATTTACGTATACACTGGGTTAATTGAAGCTTATCTACCGCTGTGAATCGACAGTGTTAAGATTTATGTTATTTACACAAATTTTACAGTTAAAGTACATACACACTGCAGAATAAGGCGGTTTGCTCTCCAAATACAGATTAAACAGTCTGCGGTACATGTATATCATATCCAGAGTTATAAATGACCCCAATCCAGTGAGTGTTCTAATTGGACGTTATCACAAACACAGCAACACCCCGGCAGGTATAATACTATGTATACCGCGGTGCAGACCAGCGAAACTTGTTCGCGCGGAGCTGACAATAAAGCCGAGATGTCGTGTGGGAATTTCTTCAAGAGTTTGTGGGCTTTACGGAATATTTTCCTTGTTGTCGTTGCTTTCCTCCTTCCAATTGGATTCCTTTTGAATGGCTCAACGGTAAGCTTTAATTTATATAAACCATAGCTATGTCATCGAAATGTTGTCTGGGTATCTTTAATAATACTCTATTTATAGAAACTGGTGACCTGAATTTTAAGGTGTTAACATGGAAATTCACATAAGATTTATCGTATAATTTACATGTTCAATGGTTGCTTTAAACTGCACGCGTACCTAATCTAGGGTACAGGCGTTCCGGATATACGTATATTTATGCTACATCAGACTCGTAGCTACCGTGTAAAAACATAACCACGTGGTTTAACATCATTTTCCTAAGTACATTTGACATTTTTAAGATGGATACGTGTAGCAGGGGACATACAAATGTACATAGAAAGATTAGCGTATACGGTTCACCTTTGCAATTTAGTTATTTCGTACCTTCTGTTTGCTTGGCATATATAATTACTTCAGTGACAAAGAAATAATAAAACAAAAACAAAAATGTAGTCGCAATTTATAGAATCGGAATATTTCTCTCCGTTTACCGTTATTTCGCCTCACTAATCCATGTAGTTCATCCTGTTCTACGGGCCGAAAAAGCTTTAATGATCATCCACGAGGCGAGATGTTTTAAATCGTCGTTATGTCGTTCCACGGGGCGAGATTACTTTAATCGGCGTTATTTATATGTCGTTTCACGGGAAGAAATAGTTTTAATAGTCATAATGTCGTTCCAAATGGCATGATAACTTTTATTGTCGTTACCGTATATCGTTCCACTGAACGCGATGACTTTAATTGTCGATATATCGTTCCACGGGGCGAGATAACTTGTTGATTGTCGTTATATCGTTTTGTGAGGCGAGATAACTTTTATTGTCGTTACCGTATATCGTTCCACTGAATGCGATGACTTTAATTGTCGTTATATCGTTCCACGGGGCGAGATTACTTTAATTGTCGTTATATCGTTCCACGGGGCGAGATTAACTTTGTGATTGTCGTTATATCGTTCCACGGGGCGAGCTAAATTTAATTGTCGTTATATCGTTCCATGGGGCGAGATTAACTTTTATCGTCGTTATATCGTTCCACGGGGCGAGCTGAATTTAATTATCGTTATATCGTTCCACGGGACGATATTAACTTTTATCGTCGTGATATCGTTCCACGGGGCGAGATTACTTTTATCGTCGTTATATCGTTCCAAGGGGCGAGATTACTTTTATCGTCGTTATATCGTTCCACGGGGAGAGCTAAATTTAATTGTCGTTATATCGTTTCGTGAGGCGAGATAACTTTAATCGTCGTTATGTCGTTCCATGGGGCGAGATAATTTTAATCGTCGTGATACCGTTCCACGGGGCGAGCTCAATTTAATTGTCGTTATATCGTTCCACGGGGCGATATTAACTTTTTATCGTCGTGATATCATTCCACGGAGCGAGATATCTTATGATTGTCGTTATATCTTTTCACGGAGCGAGATATATTTATGATTGTCGTTCTATCGTTCCACGGGACGAGATGCTTTTATGATTGTCGTTATATCGTTCCACGGGGCGGGATAATGATAAATAGTAATTAGACATTAATCATCAATGAGACATACATGTACACAGATTATCGTTATTTTGTATCAATAAGACATTTATCATCAGTGAGACATACACAGATTATCGTCATTTTGTATTAATAAGACATTTATCATCAGGGAGACATACACAGATTATCGTCATTTTGTATCAATAAGACATTTATCATCAGTGAGACATACACAGATTATCGTCATTTTTTATCAATAAGACATTTATCATTAATGAGATTTACACAGATTATCGTCATTTTGTTTCAATTAGACATTTATTATCAGTGAGATAACATGTACACAGATTATCGTCATTTTTTATCAATAAGACATTTATCATCAGTGAGACATACACAGATTATCGTCATTTTGTATTAATAAGACATTTATCATCAGTGAGACATACACAGATTATCGTCATTTTGTATCAATAAGACATTTATCATCAGTGAGACATACACAGATTATCGTCATTTTGTATCAATAAGACATTTATCATCAGTGAGACATACACAGATTATCGTCATTTTGTATCAATAAGACATTTATCATCAGTGAGACATACACAGATTATCGTCATTTTGTATCAATAAGACATTTATCATCAATGAGATATACACAGATTATCGTCATTTTGTATCAATAAGACATTTATCATCAATGAGATATACACAGATTATCGTCAATTTGTATCAATAAGACATTTATCATCAATGAGACATACACAGAGTATCGTCATTTTGTATCAATAAGACATTTATCATCAATGAGATATACACAGATTATCGTCAATTTGTATCAATAAGACATTTATCATCAATGAGACATACACAGAGTATCGTCAATTTGTATCAATAAGACATTTATCATCAATGAGATATACACAGATTATCGTCAATTTGTATCAATAAGACATTTATCATCAATGAGATATACACAGATAATCGTCAATTTTTATCAATAAGACATTTATTATCAATGAGACATACACAGATTATCGTCAATTTGTATCAATAAGACATTTATCATCAATGAGATATACACAGATTATCGTCAATTTGTATCAATAAGACATTTATCATCAGTGAGACATACACAGATTATCGTCAATTTGTATCAATAAGACATTTATCATCAGTGAGACATGCAAATAGTATCGTTATTTCGTATTAATAAGACATTTATATACATGTATGTATATTAGGTGGTTTAGCTTTAAAATTGTATCTGGGGTCGTTTACTAAATATAGAAACCCCGACATCACAGCGGTTTTGTATTTCATTTACCTGTGTGCATATCGCAGGTATGTCATCTCTTTAAATGACCGTCCTTCAAGTAAAAGTATAGAATTACCTTCAATGAGGCCGAGGTATTTAGGTGTATTTTTTCCCATCTTGTGATAAATAAGAACTTGAAAACTCTTATATAAGTGTTAAATCCTGACCTGTCACAATTTTAAAGTGCGTTTGAGGAGATGTTGATCGCAAAATGACACATTTTTTTTACAAACAACCCGGATACAACTATTTTGCTGGTATATCACTGCAGTGCCATTGTTTAGGCCAGCAAATGTTCACGTAATTGCTGATTTAAAAACACTATATTGTATATATACACATGTATATATATATACACATGTAGTTAATTACCATTAAATTATATAATGAGAATATCTTAGTTAATGTAATGGGTTCCTATGGAAAATCAAAATTAAGAAATTTCTTTCAATTAAGGAACATTGATGAAACTGGCCCCTGTATCGTTAATTCCGTCGATTCTTATAATGAGTTATTGGCCTTTGTTCTTTTTCCTGTCGGATTTCACTCGTAACCTTTCGACAGATTCCGTACCTTCATGTACATTTTTACACAACTAAGTAATGTGCTATAAATGTTGTAAATATGAGGGTATTTTCATATATTTATTAAAGGGATTAACTTAATATGTTGGTGATTTCAAATCCACGAGCTTAAGTTTCATTTATGTTTTTGTAAAAAAAAATTTAAAAAAAACCCATGAAATTTGAGACTCACGAATATTTTCGAATGTACAGTATCTGGCCTCTGTGCCTGTCCCGGTAGTATCCACATATACTGCATGTGTATAAAATGTATAGCGTTGCTATGGCGACACATCCGGACAGTGTTAACATTTCTGATTTATCATCAGTGAGACATACACAGATTATCGTCATTTTGTATCAATAAGACATTTATCATCAATGAGATATACACAGATTATCGTCAATTTGTATCAATAAGACATTTATCATCAATGAGACATACACAGATTATCGTCATTTTGTTACAATTAGACATTTATCATCAATGAGATATACACAGATTATCGTCATTTTGTATCAATAAGACATTTATCATCAATGAGATATACACAGATTATCGTCATTTTGTATCAATAAGACATTTATCATCAATGAGATATACACAGATTATCGTCAATTTGTATCAATAAGACATTTATCATCAATGAGATATACACAGATTATCGTCAATTTGTATCAATAAGACATTTATCATCAATGAGATATACACAGATTATCGTCAATTTTTATCAATAAGACATTTATTATCAATGAGACATACACAGATTATCGTCAATTTGTATCAATAAGACATTTATCATCAGTGAGACATACACAGAGTATCGTCAATTTGTATCAATAAGACATTTATCATCAGTGAGACATACACAGATTATCGTCAATTTGTATCAATTAGACATTTATCATCAGTGAGACATACACAGATTATCGTCAATTTGTATCAATAAGACATTTATCATCAATGAGATATACACAGATTATCGTCAATTTGTATCAATAAGACATTTATCATCAATGAGATATACACAGATAATCGTCAATTTTTATCAATAAGACATTTATTATCAATGAGACATACACAGATTATCGTCAATTTGTATCAATAAGACATTTATCATCAGTGAGACATACACAGATTATCGTCAATTTGTATCAATAAGACATTTATCATCAGTGAGACATGCAAATAGTATCGTTATTTCGTATTAATAAGACATTTATATACATGTATGTATATTAGGTGGTTTAGCTTTAAAATTGTATCTGGGGTCGTTTACTAAATATAGAAACCCCGACATCACAGCGGTTTTGTATTTCATTTACCTGTGTGCATATCGCAGGTTTGGCGTTATGTCAAATACAACAACAACAACAACAACAAATACAGCAACGTGTTCTGCATCAGGTCCATGTCCCTAATGCTAGTGCTGTTACCTTGTAGTGTCAGAATCAAGAACGAAACCCAACCCCAAACTCGCAGTGTTTGAACTAGCCACTTAAATATTCTACAATAACACATCTTCCAAATCCAAGGGTATTCCTTTCTTCTCTGTACCGTAAACCGAATAATGCAATGAACATCAAGACAATCAAGGCTCAGAAGACAGCTCGCGAATGACATTTGTTGCGATGTTTTCACGTGATCGGTTAATGAAATAAAAGAAAACGCGCGATAGTATAATATTTTTATATATTTACATATCTACCTTCTTCAGCTTAGTAAACTCTGATTTTTATTTTCTTCGTGCATACACGATTTGTTTGATGTAAACATAAGGATTGTACCTCATTTTGACTGCGTATATACGGTAGTATAGCCGCAGTTGCAAACGAACATACCATACCGTATTCGCAGTCAAAATGAGGTACAGAATCTGTATAGCCTTTAATATTGTTTTAACAATCTAAAGAAATAAATGTCATTATGTCATAATTGCTTCGTTACCTCTGCCAGTCACCATGGAAATGTGGACATTTTCGAAACGAGAGGCATGAACGCATGTAATCGTATTCAGTATGTCTACCTAAAGGCAAGAAACTTTTATGATAGAAAATAAATATTTCTAATACATGTACCTATGTGTAATTTACTTTTAGATTTAAAATATATAGCATTGCAGCCACTCGTCACTAATTGCCATCTGCTTTGTTTTTTAGGAGTCAAAATGCGCCTACGTCATGGTTTCCATGGCAATCCTTTGGTTGACGGAAGCGTTACCGATCTCCGCCACTGCCATGATCCCAATGTTCCTCCTGCCCCTACTGACGGTTCAACCCGGCAAAGTAGTCTGTGGAAACTACTTCAATGTGAGTAAAAAAACTAGATAAAACAAAACAAACAATAGTTAGAAAAATAGGACAAGTTTACACTATTCGAGTGTCACAGAATTTATTGTATTTTAATGTCTCGTTCGGTATCGAACATTCACTCACGAGACCTCTACCGATTGAGACGAAGATGAATTCTCCCTAGCTGAGTCAATAGGTTTGTTTGTTTGTGTTTAACGTCCTATTAACAGCCAGGGTCATTTAAGGACGTTCCAGGTTTTGGAGGTGGAGGAAAGCCGGAGTACCCGGAGAAAAACTACCGACCTACGGTCAGTACCTGGCAACAGCCCCACGTAGGTTTCGAACTCGCAACCCAGAGGTGGAGGGCTAGTGTTAAAGTGTCGGGACACCTTAACCACTCGGCCACCGCGGCTCCAAGTAGGTCATTAGGTAACAGCCGAGACGTTCACGACATGATATACTCATGACTTTCGCTCAGTTCTATGTTGTGATATATAGAGCTCCGATGTTCTTTGATGAATTCCCGGAGAGGTGTATTTGCTTCGCTTGAAACAATGAAGCCAAATTATAGCAAAACCGTAATTCTAACTCAAAATAGGCCAAACGAGGGCAAAAAGGAGACCATTGAAGAGTATAAGGAGAATAAGAACTTTTGTGTTCCGGAAGGTTAAGCGTCTTTTGGTTCCTCGACGACACCTCATCATACAAAGATTCTTACAAGTACATGTATATCGGATTCCAATTGGAGGTTGATGAAGGACTTGCCTATGTAGAAATTACAAAACAAATCATCAGAATATTTTTAAAGGACTGTATAATGACGATTGCAGTGATTATAACTCAAGAGTTACATGTCTTTGGGGGGTTTTAAGGGATGGTTGTGGGCGTGGCTACAACAAAAGCGTTGTTGACTGAAAGAAGGTGTAGCAACGGAATTGTATCTAAAGTTACCGATATGGGTTTCTACAGCAGAATAATTGTGGGCGTGTCTATCATCAACATTGTATCAATATATTTTTCGGCATAGCCGTATAATATTCTTTTGGACCCGGATATGACGCGACAGGTGGCGTGACTGGTCAAGATGAAGTCTGTGATTGGTCAATTGTAGCGGTAAATGCAACATACAGATATGCAGTTAAAAACAAAACAAAGTTAAGATTGAATGCAAGCTAGATAAGTGGATGTATCTTTTCAAATGACACATTAATACAATTATATTCCTGATTCAAATGCAGTCTTAATATCACCAAAAATGATTCATACCGATATACATTGTAATTTTGTTATCCGTGCTAAAACGCATTAGTTTGTTGATTTATTTCACCAGCAGTTTTACATTATAACCACCAGCATTAAAACAATGCCGATTATCTTCTTTAAAAATATTTCTTGTTGGCGTTGATCTTGACTGTACATAGGCGTGGATTTATAGCTTTCGTGAACTTATAATTTGTATTTGTATATTGATTATAGTCATCTCTACTAGACTTATTTGGAATATTTCGAGAAATGGATAATGGGCGTGGTGCCACTGTACAATACATGTCAATTACTATGTGCTGTTCCAGGATACTAGTATGCTGTTCCTAGGGGGACTGATAGTGGGTGTGGCCATGGAAGAAGTTAACTTACACCGACGTATAGCCATGGGGATCACATTGTTACTCGGCTCAAGTCCAAACACGTGAGTGACAGATATTTACACTGTTATATTTACCATTGTATGGCACTGCCACTATATAACCCTACCAATTCAGTTGCGTGTTCACCAGCTTATGAACTGCCAACTGAAATTTGAATTTGAAAATTTCAAAAAAAAAAATCGCACGACAAATAAAAAATCGCAAATGGTAAATATAAGCATTGAACGGCTTTCAGTTGGCATTCATAATGAATGTCAACTGAAAGCCGTTCAATGCTTAAATGCACGCTAATATTCATGCATTTTTCTCATGTTCTTCCCATGTAAATTTCAAACTTGCGGACAGTTTTCTACCGATATGTTTCGATGGTCAAGCGTTGAATCGACCAATCTCTTCCGCAAAATGCCGAAATAATTAGGATATTCTTGACATGTTAAGATGGTACTGAAACAAACATGGACTCTTATCTTAAGACTCATTTCTCTATTTAATATGATGTCATACATGTTTTGTAAACATCGGCATCTTTCCCGCCAGAATGATGCTTGGCCTGATGCTCACCACGTGGTTCTTGTCCATGTGGATAAGTAACACAGCAGCGACATCTATGATGCTTCCTATCCTGGTCGCAGTCTCTGAGCAGACGTTAGAACTGGAAGGCGGCAGCGAGGCTGGCGGAACAAATGCACGTGCGTATGACTGGGCCGGGGGTAATAGGTATTGCGTTTTCGGTACTCATCTGTGCAAATATCCAAACTTATTCTCGCACTCGCAGAAAACTGCGAATTTTACGCATACCGGATACCTTGATTCCTACAAATTAAAATCATCCCGGCCGTTACATTTACAGCAAACCACTATATATCTATGCACCTCCGCCCATTAAATTCATTACTAAACTTTTGAATGCAATAACTACCAAACTAGATAACTTTATCCAAAAAAAAAAAAAAAAATCACCACAGCACAGTGTTTTTTTATCTTTGGTTTTTGTAAGAGTTGCCTCCCTTATGGTAGTTTGCCAAACGAATTTCATTTTCATATATATGTAATCTGATGTTTCTTTTGAATTTTGTCTACCCTTATCATAATGCTAACATTGAGATGCATATCATAGAATTCAGATTTACATAATAGATAGTGCGCATGTGTACAAAGAGTATATACAAGTATACTTGAAATAAATGTTTATTACACTAATTTTGTCTTGCCGTCTTATAGATCCACCATACTTAGACACGAAAACGTCACACATGTATTTTCCATAACAGATACAAAATCATTATGAAATGAAACAACAAAAACATATAGCTCTATATCTGAAATGTTAGTAAACAAAAGTAACACGAATAAACAACGCACAAATCTTTTTTTCAGGAATTCACAAAACTCCTGAAAAATGTATCACATTCCCCATAAATGTCATAGCAAGAATTATATTTTTAGACTAACGTTTTATTTTTCAGGATTTTTAACTCTGAATAAGAATATCTAATTTGTATATAAGTGAATTTGTTATGCCAATATTTTTTTTTTATTTTAAATTGTATCTGGCCTTTAATGGACATTTTCTATTATAAAAGAGTAACATAATTTTTTAAACCAAAATTATTGAAGAAAAAAATGGGTAACTGATCCCTTACTTTATTATTAACAAGACCAGAGACCAATATATTAGTATATAGGTCTCTGACAAGACTTATGAATTATTATTTATATTCTAAAGTATTTTACATTATTATAAGTAAACATTTGAATGTGGAACCTACAGATTGTACAATAATATCAATATCATCAGTATTTTTGTCGTTTGGGTTTTGTAACTTGGATCGATTCAGAAATAATTTGTGCCAAACATCCTGGTACATGTATATTTCCCCCTAGACATGTCAACATTGAAACCATCGACGTGTGTTGAATGTGTATTCTGAGAGACTGGCATATTCGTGTTTGTCTCCTTGTGGTAGCTCGAAGCTGATGTTGACTTTATAGTGCTACCTTACTGAAGCATACTTTCGAAGACACTCAGCAGTACACCCAACCCTGTCACATTATACTGACAACGGGCGAACCAGTCGTCTGGCTGCCTAAATGCTTAGTGCTAAGCGGAACAAGAATCTCTCATTGGCTCCGCAAGGGTACACAATTCGTTTCATCGTAACATTAAACTGATTTAATATGGTTAATTGGGTATTGAAATTGCGTAAATATCTGTTTCAGCTAAGACCAATGGTAATGCTGATGTTAAAGATATTCAACTAACAGAAATAGATCATGGGAAATCAAAGACAGTTCCCTCTCTAGAGTATAAAGACGGGAACAGGTAGGTACAAACAGGTGGGCATTGTGCCCTACCTATAAACGAAAATAAATGTGTGGGTAATATATGCATTGTATTTATATTTCGTTTCGATACGGATGCACTGTGGTAGGACACGGGGCTACGAGATCGAAGGGTCGCTAGTTCGAGTCCCGACATGGATGCTATGTTGTAGCCATAGACAAGATACTTTACCTCGTTGTTTTTCAGTCGACTCAGCTGTAAATGGGTTCAGGGTAAAGCAAGAAGTTTCGTGTGTATGGTCTTAGCGCCAAAATGGCAGCTCCGGCTGTATACTCCCCAGGGAGTTGTGAAGGACATGTCTGTTTGCTAAAGGCCCAATAACCACGGACAGTAATTTGTGAACCGCTTTTAGAGGGCTGTGGTGCTGTGATAAAGCGGTAGTTTAAACTCAAACCCATCATCATTAAATGCTCTGAATTGAAAATATCATCGGTGCTCACAATATTATTTTTTCATTTCCGGTTGTGTTTTCAATTTCTTTCTCTAATGTAATTAAAACAACAGTTTTGAAAGCAAAAGAAAACTGGCTATAATTAAAACAACAGTTTTGAAAGCAAAAGAAAAATGTGGCTAGATTTTGTTTTATCTTCCGATGAGTTTGTTGATTAACCTTCCTTGTCTATAATAGCGAGTGCTTTGAACGGACTATGTTTATGAATTAGAACAAAATTATTGTGAGAAGATACCTTTAAACAAAACCAGACCAAACCAATGTTAGCCTTGATCTTTCATACCATTCTTCCTCTCCCTCATCCTGTTATATTTAGACAGATGATAAGAAGAAGAAAATAAAAAAATAAATAAAATATTAATTTCGTATGCGATGCAAACCTGTTTTTTATGTTATGACATCCTATACTTTACAGTAAAAGCCGATATCAGGAGATAACTCGTCTTAACAAAGGATTCACACTGTGTGTAGCGTACGCTGCTAATGTCGGCGGAATCACCACCCTGACCGGTACCCCTCCTAACCTGGTGCTTCAAGGACAGGCTGACCAGTAAGTACAAAGGACTAAGGGTTTAATATTAATCTTATATTTTGTGTTCAAAATTATGATTCGGTTTTATATGGTCTGTATTAAAGAGCGCTTAATTCGATAAAAATTTGATTTTGCGGTCTCGAAATTATGACGGTTATCATCTCAACATTTAGGCCCTTAGTATCACTGACGAGTCCTCGATGATAGTTTTATTAATTTTTGGCTCTAGTGTATCTAGCTCCGAATCTGTATTGAAATGCGCTCATATTTTGTGTCCATCCTACATCTTATCCTTTAACATTGTCCAATTCCTTCTGTGCGTAGACGTTTCCAAGACTTCGGAGCTGCTGATTCCGGGATAACATATGCCAACTGGATGGGATTCGCTTTCCCTTTATCTCTTATCATGCTTATCCTCACTTGGCTCTGGCTGCAGCTCGTCTTCATAAGATGTGGGTATGTATAGCCGAAATTTAAGGTTTCACACCACCAATTTGACGAACGAGGAAAACTTATAAGTTTTGGTCAGGTTATAAGTATTTCCACCAAAATGCAATATATTCTGCTAAAAACGTCTCTGTTGCAGTTACCGGAGCTGTTTCTGATACTACGAAGCGATGTTAATTATGCATATGCGTGATGGAATTTTAATATCTGTATGGCCAGCACGGATGATTTGTTATTGAATACAGTGTCAGACAGTCAATTGTGTGTATAATTTCATTTTCATTTATTACCATTCCATCATTTCCAAGAGTTAAACGGATGACGATTTGAGATACATGTATCTTAATATTTATATTTTTTTTTTCTATATTTACATATTCCACTTTCGAAATAGCTCATCCTAGATTTATGTTCTCTGTGACAAGTTCTTTGATGCTACAAATGTGTTCAGTATTCCCCTTATACAACCTACAAACACTAACCATTTCCTTAAAAAGATAACGTTTTTATAAGTGTTTTAAAGAATTAAAGAATGTCTTATGAAATTCATCTTTTAAAATTTTCATTAAATTCTATCTAGAAGGCATCGCAAATTAAGAATTCTTTTACACAAGGAAATCAACGATACCATCTTCTCGTCATGGGATATTATCTTTCAAAGTATTATTTTGTTCGCAAACCTTCCGTGAAATTATCAATTTCCGTAGATGTCATTTTCGTATTAACGTATTGCTACAGATGTATATTAACGACCTAACACAGTGTTATATAACAAAGAGGTATTTATATGCGTTTGTGGTATACTAGGTAGTGATATTGAAATGATATTAACATCTATGATGAATATTTTATTTTATCTCTCAGGTGTGATCAACGAAATTATTTTTGCTTAGAAAACAACAACGAGAATTAATGCCCTGGAATAAATCTGATTGATGTAACTCTGCGTGAACATTGTTAACGATCGGAACCCCTCGTCATTTTCTAGCCTACTTTTACAGACGGTGGCGAGGTGTTCCGATTGTAACGATAAGAGAAATCTGTCTGATAAATCATTCCCTAATCCCTCAATATTAATTACATCAAGATGCTGTAAGGCAGCTGACAAAGCCAGACAGGCTGTGATGAAGGGATGTGGTCCGGCGGGAGTACAACAAACTAGGACGTGTTAAGTATGATATATCGCTCATTTACATTAAATCATCTTTATCTCAACCCTTGATATCTCGAAGACTGCTCAACGCGAAATAAAGCATCAATTATAACAGTAAATATTATATATGAATAAACTCGAAATTACCTCGAATATTCGGGATATCTCGAAGTTTTTCCTTACCCACAATGCTTTCGAGATATCGGGCTTCGACTTATTCTATCCTACAGTGATACTCGCAGTATACGCATTTGAAAATAATCGAAAGTAATCGAATAGAACCAGTACTAAGAAAGTCCATTGTTGGTAGTTATTTTAAAAACCTTTTAATAAGCCAGTTATATTTATACCGCTTTATATCACTGTATGACACAGACACTATACAACCCTTATCTAATTTAAATAGGATTCATTCAATGTATGGAAGTCAAAACCGGATTGCTAATATCCGCTTCGGCATGATATTTCAGTATACGGAAAATAAATGATACTCATTTCCCGAGTCTGACATATGTATTTTACTGAGCGTTGATAGCTTATTTTTCCATGGTATCATTTTGTTTTCAATCTTGATAAATTAATACTGTTCGAGAAAAACACAATATGGATTGATGTGTTTGAATTGTGTGACAGGTTTTGAGAGTATAATAATTTGGAAAATATAATATATATATTCGGAGGACATGTCTGGTTTGTAGAGTATATCCGGTTTTAGGAGTAGATACATACGAGGATTTGACAGTTTAGCTGGATTAGAGTAAATCGGACTTAGAAAAATGTCCGATTAAGTTACTTGGTGGAGAGGATCATGATTGAGGTGTTAACATATCTGACGAACATGGTAGTTTTATAACGATTATAACGGGATGAGGAGGACAAGATGATACTATATCTGCGTGTTATTATATACCTAGTACTGTTTTACAGGTTTGGAGAGATCATGGTCCTGATTTTATTTATAATACTGGCATTACTCTGGCTGTTCCGTGACCTACCGGACATCGGAGGTTGGGGAGACGGGTTTTTGGACGCAAAAGGGTAAGTGATATACAGTCAGTATTCAACTATATCGGAATGTTGTAACACAATTCCGTCAATAGCTGTTTATTTAAGCATTGAACGGCTTTCAGTTGGCATTCATATTGACTATGAATGCCAACTGAAAGCCGTTCAATGCTTATATTTACCATCTGCGATTTTTTATTTGTCGTGCGATTTTTTTTTTGAAATTTTCAAATTCAAATTTCAGTTGGCAGTTCATAAGCTGGTGAACTCGCAACTGAATTGGTAGGGTTATATAGTGGCAGTGCCATACAATGGTAAATATAGGATTTTAAGGAATACTAAACCAAACAAAAACACATCATATACAAACAAATCAAAAGATAAATATTAAAGAATTAGCATTTCCATTATTTTCACTCGTTGAGTGCCTGCTATCAAATGTCATACCGGTATATGCAAGCTCAAGGAGTGTAAGTTGCCGATTTTTTGGAACTCCGAAATTCTCAGTGCGCATTCTGCCAGGAAATGAACATTGAATATTTCTGAGTGATTTGTTGATAAGTTAACATCTAAATGCAATTTATCATTACGATTTAGTGACTTTGTACTCGTTGTAATGTTATCTACCTGTTATTTGATTTTGAATTTAAAAGTTTCTGATCACATACTGCATACCATCCAACGTTCGTTCTGTATAACAATTTGTTGGTTCTCACGGTTACTATGTAACAACGAATATGATTACAACAAATATTGCTATATGTAGCATAGTTATAGGATTGATGCATGGCATGTGCTTACCACGAACGTTTGTACGCACGAAATAAGTTTAATGCTTAAAACCACGAAAGAAAGTGCACATGAACATTTTATATTATACAGTATACAATACAATTATCCACGCCACGCTTAACCATTTGTGTTACAGGAAAAGCACAGTTAGAGACTCCACAGCGGCAATCCTCATTGCGACCCTGCTGTTTGTACTGCCGAAGAACCTACCGAACGTGTTTTGTTGGCACAAACAAACAGGTACTGTAGTAGTTGACATTTTGATAGGATGACACTTTAAAACATTGAGTAGCCACCGTTTCACTGCACAGCAAATTAGATTAGAATGGAATTAATCAAATTGCATCATGCAGCTGTTTGTCGTTTGTTTTCTGATTCGGAAGTGATGCTTAGAGCCTGAACGTGTCAATATCTAGGAAGCTACGAGGGAAAAACTAAAAAGTCAGAAGTAAAATGTCAAAATCTAGATTGTTGGGTCCAGTAGCCTCATAGTTAAATTTATTGTTTCATTTTCAACATATCAACATGTATGTGTTCTGAACCGTGTCTCTGTTCTTGTGGATAAAACCGTGACACGAAGGTTACGGCAAGCCAAAGGAATTCCACAAGCAGTGTCTACCACATCTTGCCTCAAAGGATTGTAAAACCTCAAATGTCGTTATCCTAGATCTTTTCTCCTTCATTTACTATTGATTGATACACAATAGTGTTTTAACAACGAATTAACAGCGGCATTTGCTTATTACTACAGATTCGGAAAAGTCAGAGGATCCCAAATACACTCCAATTCTCACGTGGCACGTAGCAGAGAAGAAGGTTGCATGGGGAGTTCTTGTTTTACTCGGGGGAGGGTTCGCTTTGGCCGACGCCTGCACGGTAAGTATAGTAACACAATGCAAATCGAATGAGCCTCCGATAGAACTACTACCTATCCCTATAGACCTTCCAAGCTAATTGATTTGGATTCATTTCGTAATCTTCTTATTTTGTATTTTTGGCCTAAAGCCTTCTTGAGATAAAGCCAAACTTGTGTAATGTTGTAATTTTTATCAAACATAAATAAATGAATACAATTTTAAACATAGTATGTATAAATAGAAATAAGATCAACTAGAATAGTTTAATCAAAACGAATGGGAAAAAGAAAAGAAGCGTAAACTGTGTTTGCCAAAAATTAAATTAACATTATCGGAAGAAAAAGAATGAGAGTCACAAGCCGTATTGGGTATTTTATGCAACATTGGTAAAATGTAAAATGCATCATGCATTGATGAATATATGCGGTTTCTTTGAAAACTAGTGATGCGTCTGTTGTTCTGTCTAATATGTATACCTGTTAATATTTCCCTCGTTGATTAAACCAATACATGTATAACAAATAAGTTCCGGTACCTGTATAACATGTATCAGTGACGACATGTTTAATTAATAAACGACAGAAGTCTGGTCTGTCTCGGTTAGTCGGCTGTGAGTTGAGGGTACTAAAGGACCTGGATCCTTGGGTGATGAATGTGGTATTATGCTTCATAGTAGCTGGAGCTACAGAGATCACCAGCAACACCGCAACGGCTTCCTTACTCATGCCAATCATGTTTGAACTGGTATGTTATGATTGACGGGTTACAGGGTGGAAAGTTCTCAGTCACGTTTCCTCAGATGTAGATTAATATTTGAATCATAAATTGACAGAAACAAATCAATACAAATTGTGTATGTTTTCCTTTTGCTGTATTTTAATGTAAAATGAGATATAACCGTATCCATGTAACAGCAATTTCGATTTTAGGCATTATCATATACATCAGAAGAAAAAAAAACCAGCAACATATTTATTTTTGACCAAAGAAATAATTAATACTTAATCATCAACGATAATGTCATCATAAAACATTCCTTCTTGTTGTGAGTTCTGTTTTTTCCGTTACAGTCTCTAACAGTTGGGATGCATCCTCTTTATTTGATGATGTCATCATGCATCGCCTGCTCATTTGCCTTCATGCTTCCGGTTGCCACGCCCCCTAACGCCATCGTGTTCTCAACTGGAAACGTCAGAATACCGGATATGGTAAGGGGAATAACTGCAAATAAAAATAACTTTAAATGTCTTCAAAGGGACTCGGGTTTTAGATAAGGTCAAACTATGTTAATAACTGAAGTTATGGTTTATTTATTTATTTGTTTATTAGCTCACCTGGTCCGAAGGACCAAGGTGAAATTATGCCATACCGTGGCGCCAGGCGTCCGTCGTCCGTCCGTCCGTCCGTCCGTCCGTCCGTCCGTCGTCCGTCCGTCCGTCCGTCAACACATTTGACTTCTTCTTGTGAACCGCTGATCAGAATTTAACTTAATTTGTTAGGAAGCATCCTTAGGTGGGTTGGATTCACATTTATACATATGATGGGGCTGACCCCTCAGGGGCCCGGGGGTGGGACCAAAAGGGGCCCATTTGGTATTATTGATGTATTGATATATAAACGACTTCTTCTCTGGACCTAAGCAATGTATGACATTGATATTTCAGTGGTAGCATCCCTAGGTGGCTGGGATTCAAATTTATACAAATGATGGGGCTGCCCCTGCAGGGGCCTGAGGGGTTGGGCCAAAAGGGGTTTGTTTTGCAATATTGATATTAACGACTTCTTCTCTGGACCTGAGCAATGTATGACATTGATATTTCAGCAGAAGCATACCTAGGTGGCTGGGATTCAAATTTATACAAATGATGGGACTACTTCCCCAGGGGCCCGAGGGGCGGAGCAAAAAGGGGTCAATTTTGCAATATTGATATTAACGACTTCTTCTCTGAACCTAAGCATTTCATGACATTGATATTTCAGTGATAGCACCCCTAGGTGGCTGGGATTCAAATTAATACAAATGATGGGGCTGACCCTGCAGGGGTCCGAGGGGCGGGGCCAAAAGGGGGGCCATTTTGCAATATTGATATTAACGACTTCTTCTCTGGACCTAAGCATTTCATGACATTGATATTTCAGTGATAGCACCCCTAGGTGGCTGGGATTCAAATTAATACAAATGATGGGGCTGACCCTGCAGGGGCCTGAGGGGCGGGGCCAAAAGTTGTTCTTTTGGCAATATTGATACATTTGTATTAACGACTTCTTCTCTGGACCTAAGCAATGTTTGACATTCGTATTTCAGTGGTAACATCTCTTGGTGGCTGGGATTTATTTTATACAAATGATAGGCTGATCCCCCCAGGGACCTCAAGGGCGGGGCAAACAGGATACATTTGACTATATTGCTATAAAGGACTTATTTCATTTTGAAACAATTAAGATCAAGAGATGAACACAATCCTGATGTAAAAATAAGTCCAGGGGTCTTTCCCCACCCCCAAGGGACTTAATGTTGAGTCTTGACTTCGTTTCTAGGTTATATCTTTGAAGCATTTGAGATCTTCACCCCATAATCATACATATACAATCTAGCATTGTTTTAGGTATTAACAAATATAACATGAACATTATCTTTATGTTCGCTCAAATAAACCAGGTGATCGATACAGGCCCTCTGGGCCTCTTGTTTATTTATTTATTTATTTATTTATTTTGGAAACGGAAACGTCTTCAAATTTAGTATACAGTAAAAGTTATATTAGTCCCGAACCAATCCTTGACGAAATTATTTCTGAACACAAATCAGAATAAAGGAATGGTATTTTTTCCAAATATGCCAAATAAATTATATCGATCAATATCGTGATGTTATTTCTTGTAGGCCTTGACTGGTTTCATGCTCAATATACTGGCAGTTGGAGTGTTAACCTTGGCTATCAACACTTGGGGGTCGGCAATATTCAAGCTAGACACTCTCCCGGAAATATTTCTTAATTCAACTCATGCATCAGCGTGTCCTGGTACGGAGGCAGTATCTGTTATCAATACAACATTATCAGTTGTTACATCCACTATAGCCAGCACAACACCGTAGAACAATTGGAGTCCACGACAATAAGCTAATTGCATACAAATTAGTTCATTCGCATTGTTGTGATTACAGTATAGATATCAAACATGTACTCGGAATCTCAATCATTTCATTTTCATCGCTACCACTGTTTCGAATAGAGAATTTATTTAGACAATTATGCAATATACTGTACTGTTTCTATCAGGAATTTTCCAGAAATATGTTTTATCATGGAGGTATATGTCCTTATATTGCTGACAAACCTTTTTACAACAGTTGTGTTATTTGTATTACCTATATGTGTATATGTGATATTGACGTCACAACAGCTTTGTCCTAGGTTTACACTTGTTTTCTCTTTTAACGTAATGACTACTATCATTGTTCATGGTTAATGTGACGGATCTTCACTTTTTATATTTTTTTTATTTTTATTAAGTTTCCGAAAATTATAGCAGAGATCTGAAAATCAATTAATACATATTCACAATATTTTAGACTGCATATATAGTTCAGAGATTGTTTTCTAGGCCAATTGAAAAATTCAGGAAAAAATGTGTCCTTTTCGGACAGATTAACTATGTTCGAGAAAAAATGGGAAAGAATATGTGTTCAAGATTAAATGCTAGTGTTCAGAGCAAAATTGCTGCATTCCAGAAAATTGTTATACCTACTGAAAGTGTTCATAGTTGGAAAAAAAAGGATTTATAATTAAGTCGTTTAGGTAAAGACATGGTGAACGTGTTCAAGATAAAGTCGCTCTCAAATGCACGTGACTGCTTAAGGTAGTGTGTTGATTGCTTTATAGCATTTTACAAATTAAATAAATGGTGAAGATCGCGCTGAAGTTGTTTTCAAGGCGAAGTTTTGGGCAAGGTTGCTCTGTTGAGAACTAAATACTGTTCACAGCTAAGTCTGTGCAAACCAACGTGAATGCTTTCGATGGAGAAGCTATCTTACATTCTGACAGAACTGACAAATCGACATTTTATATAAATCTTAATCCACGTGTGAGCTAGTACTTGAAGTGTTTATTATGTTAATTATTTTCAGTACATTTTAGTATAATATGATACCTTGATAAGGTACTTACTAACAGTATAATTGATGTAGATGTGTATGAACCATGGTATGTTTGTTGGAATGCTTACTGACCACGCTAACATTGTATGTGTATATGTGAGTGATATCGTTTATAGAATGTCAATTATAGATATGTATATTTTAGTTGTTTCTTTTTAATTAAGAAGCAAAATAGTTGGAAAGTGTAAAATTCATGCAACTGTTCTTCCGCTAAACTGTTTTGTTTGGATTTGATGTACGGTTACTAAGTGTGGAAAGTAATCCATTTATAAAATAATGTCAGGGGTGGTGTTATTACTTATATAATAAGGTCTGATGCTACTAATCTGGGGCCGCGGTGGCCGAGTGGTTAAGATGTCCCGACACTGTATCACTATCCCTCCACCTCTGGGTTGCGAGTTCGAAACCTACGTGGGGCAGTTGCCAGGTACTGACCGTAGGTCGGTGGTTTTTTTCTGGGTACTCCGGCTTTCCTCCACCTCCAAAACCTGGCACGTCCTTAAATGACCCTGGCTGTTAATAGGACGTTAAAAAAAAAACAAGAAAAAAATACTTATCCAATAAGGTATTCTACATTTACGGCACTGGATGCACGATAATATGAAGGTTTGTTTACCCGAAGGTATCATATTTCTCGAGGGCTTGCCCGTGGATAATATGAGAGCTGAGGGTAAATAAACCTTCATATTAAATTGCATCCAGGACCATAAATTGTTCATTATACAAAAAAAAAAAAAATCAGTACTGATGATACTCAGAAATAAACTGAAGATAAGAAATATCATTATTATTACTTACCCCTGTGGCCCTCGTCGCTCAATCGATATGAATCCAAGTCCAGGTGTTACTATCAGTTTCTTTTAGAAGATCTTGAAAACATTTGGCGTGTACAATTGTGGATATGTTCGTGTTTTGAGCATTCTTGTTTTGTAGAGTTTTATATATTTACGCTTATTCTACTACACGAACACGTTTACGTTTCTGTTCGTCTGCCATTTGTTAACAATTGGAAGGGGGTG
Source organism: Pecten maximus (assembly GCF_902652985.1). Classification (NCBI taxonomy): domain Eukaryota; kingdom Metazoa; phylum Mollusca; class Bivalvia; order Pectinida; family Pectinidae; genus Pecten; species Pecten maximus. The sequence continues at coordinate 14,234,494 of NC_047032.1, forward strand.
GGGGGGGGGGGGGGGGGGGCAACAGAATATGAGGGTCGTCATTGGGGCAAGTGCTCTAGGGAGATCTGATATTTTATTTCCCTGGCTCACGCGGCTCATGGAAATATAATGTTTTATTTCCCGACCACGCGATGCGTGTCGACTAACCATAGGCACTGTTATAAAGATGAGGTATAATGATATGCAATTATCAACCGTTTTTCAGGTGAATGTGAGAATTTATCAACCTTAGAAAGTGTCTCAGTTATTAACCTGCGAGGCACACGACAGGGTTTTAGGATTTAAATATCAACCTCTCCTGCAAAATTTCCTCATTGCATCTTATTTTGACTTGTGATGACTGTTTACACCAATCAGCGTTGGGTAAATAGTGTAATTTTAATTGACAAGGTGAAATAGGAATCAGCATATTTCAACTGATTTTGAGACCTCTTTATAAAGGTCATTCAAGCATCAGAAATAAATGGCCTTTATAGGCAGGTGGTATACATGTTCATTAACACTGAGTTGTGTCGCATTTGGGTCCAGGACAACTGACCTTTATAGACAGGTTTTTCCTATACAAAGGTTGCCTTTCAGACAGACTCGACGTATTTCAATATATTTTAAACATAGAAATGTTAAATTTTGCTGTAACATATGTTATAAAATTATGCCATACTTGTACAATGTTTTAAATGATTATTATCTGTTTTTTCAGAATCTTATCTGCTCAAGTATACCATTTTATATTCAGAATTAGACGAGTTAGAACAACGACATCTTTTACTGTCAATATTTATTATATTCAATCATACTTTTAATCAAAAGGTTCATTTGTATATTCAGATTTTTAAATAGCTCAAAATTCCATTTGTTATTTGAAATGACAATTTTAACGACCAATGTTGCGACATATATCCGAAATATTTCAAATCTTCATTTAATAATAAGTTGGGTTTGTTTACCTTTTTATAGGGCTGTTATGAAATAATCATGTGTATAGTAAATTTATTCGTTAATAGCAATCTCGTGCAGATATTATACGTAAACTAATATATGATTATATTCGGAGGTAGATTTGTATGTACATGAATTACCATTAACGTCAATGGATACATTTGTTAGGTACGTATATATCTATGTACATTCGGATTTATTTTTAGATCATTGTTATTTTATAAGAAAACAATAAAATATTTTGACAAAGGCGATTGACATTTTTTCTCTGTTTATTACGACAAGGGGTAGACAACATCATGGTGGACACCGTATGCAGTCATGTTAGTCATAAATTATAAGTCCTACTGTGTAGAAAGGAAACGCTTACGCTTCTTGGACTTTATTTTCTTTTTTTTCTCTCTCTCGTCAAATTTCTTTTTCTCTCTCTCTCGTCAATGAAGCTAAGGCCCTATGGTACCCAGGAGGCAATCAAAAACTGATGTTTTTTTATCTATTTATTTTATTTTTACCTTTAGGTCATCTTACCCAAAGGGCCAGGATGACCTATAGCAATCGTGTTCCGTCCGTCGTTGTCCGCCGTCCGCGGTGCGTAAGACTTTTTATTTCAAAACGCTACTCCTCCTGAACCATTTGGTGGATTACTACCAAATTAGGTTTGAAACATCATTGGGAAAGGGAAATCATATATTATATAAATGAATCTGGTCTGGCCCCTAGGGACAGAGGACCGGAGCCCACAAAGGGGAACTTTTCTGAAATTTTGCTTTGAAATCCTACTCCTCTTTAACCCTTTTTTGAATTTTATCCTTGGCGTGAAACATCATTGGGGGAGGCCAATCATATTTTGTATAAATGAGGCTGGTCCGACACCTAAAGAAGGCTACATACAAGTATACATAGTCGTAATGTTTAAAAATGGCTCTCATATATAATTAACCGGAAGAGATGATATATATCGAACTATAACCTAAGAACGCGTCCGCGATGTTATAAATAGACTATCCCCCATACTCAATGATGTTTTGTCCACACAAACACGCGTGTGGCACTAACTTCTGAGTGATGAAATGTATTTCTTGTATTGTATCCTTCGTTCCCGTTTTGCTTGATGGGAAACTAAAATTCACAAAATCTTGGCAATGTACTATCAAAATTGTGACCTAAATGTGTTATCGCCATGTTACATATATATGGACCGCCCTAAATTTACTTCACAATTTAAGGAAAGACAAATGTTCATTACATTATTAACGAAAGGCGTCACGGAGATGATATCAATGGTAAACCATACGAATGGGATTATCTTATTAACACAAATGATATGATAATGTATAAGCAACGTTAATACATTGTTGCAAATAATTAAACCAAAAATACGCTTTATATTTAATTATAACCAAATTACGTCGCCGTTATATTAGCAATAGTCCACCATTCTACAAAGACTGGAAGATGTTGTAGCGGTGTTACACGTGGGCTTCCATACTTCACAAAAATCAAAGCAAGCGTATAGGGTCGTTCATATGATTACGCGATGGTGTCGACGGGCCACCATACTTCATGAAAGAAAGACAGAGCTATCTCGATGTCTCGCACTTTAAAGGAGACATACCTAGCCCGGGTTTTGTATGGTATGTCAAATCCTCACCTCGGCTAGCAGATCACCGCTTCTATTGTATTCTTTATTGAATTATCAGCAATCAATTTAATGTGTAATTAATTTTCATTAAAAACCACTGAACCGCCCTGGTGAACAGTGGACCAAAGTTGATGTTATCAGTTTCCACATAAAAGGTGACGTTTGCGGTTTATGATATTTCAAAATTCTTAAATTGTCATACACATTTACCATTGCAACATTTGTATAAACATTTGTGAAGTATCTTAATGTGGCGCATTTAAATAAGTTGTGATTTTATATCAAACAAATCCGCACGATACAATGTGCGAGCCGGACTTGAGTCAATATTTGAGTGCCCTTTGTCTTTTCTATATCTCATTGTGGGACTCCTAGTGGGGAGATCCGTGATAAGTGTGGAGGGGATTTGAAATAGATAACCTTAAATCTCAGTAATGGATTAGAATGGATACAGCGAGCATTAAAACCCCTCTCTCTTCCCGGTATTATAATTAAAATAATCATAATTATAATGATAATGATTAAAAAAAAACTGTCTTTAAAATTCATTAAAATTTTTCATTTTGTCATGCAGCTTATGACGTCATTAATGTATTACATTCATACGTCAAAATTTCAGAAAACTTGTGTATTATGATTCAATAGCTTACTTGATAAGAGAAAATTATCTACGGTAAAATCATTATCATACTCCAGTATTATGAAAATGTTTTATGTTAAATAATGATAAGAAATGAGTGCCAAAACACTATATGCATGTTTTTCTTTCACCTTTGTCATTCATAAAAGTGATTTCCAGTAGATAAATAGGTAAAGATACACTAGTAAAAAGTCAAATACATTTTAAGAATATTTAAAATCTAGAAAATACCTAAAACTAAACACTGAGTAAGAAGACCTACTCACTGACGTACAGTATGTAAATATTAAAATGCTGGCGTAAATAAACCAGTAATGAAGAACACCCGTCGACAGCCCCAATACCCATATATATATATATATATATATATATATATACATACTGTATGTTATAAGGCCAGCCTGCTGAATGGGCGACACTTGTTCGGGTGGATCCATCCCTTGGTAACCGGTCTGGCGATCCAGTGTTTATCGCCCGGGCAGATTGGGGATAAGATGAAGGCGATGGCTGTCGTAATCTCCAGATAAGTTTATAAAGAGATATCGGTGTAGTTTTATCGGTTACAAGCCAGAAAAAAATCCCAGAGTGTGTACAGGATATGGAATAAATCCGAAATAACAGAGAAAAGTTTAACTGTGAATGTGTGATTTTAGTTCCGTTATCAAATTAAGTGGATATTATCTCGGATTTTAACGAATAAAGGTGAGTATAAAAATGATAAACATATATTATGATAAAGTAAAATACGAAATATGTATTTATGTAAAGGTATTATTTTAAGAAAAGAAATCGATATATGAGAGTAGATATATCAATCTTATATGATTAATATCGCTTTATTTCCTTATCCCATTTCTGGATCAGCCTTAGAAAAAGGAAACAGCTGTATGATGTCTCTATCATCAATGATTAGTCCTAGAAGGACGGAACAGCTGTCATGATGCAGGTTTATATTCGTAATTCGACATACACGGTATCTGTCACTAAATTCGGATATAAAAATTCTTCACTCTCGTGTGTATTACCTAAATTCTTTTATCTGGAATAAAAAAGATAATGCACACTGTATACAAAATAATATATCGAGTAATATGAAATATATTTAATATTCCTTCAAAGATAACTATAATAGATTTATTATATTTTATAGTGAAATATGATCAATTTAATAAAATATATGTATCTAAAGAGGATATAAGATTCTTATTACAATCAATTTAGTGATGATATAACTTTGAAAATTGACCAATCAGAATGTCGCTTTCTATTCAGCACGTAATGCCAGTGATGAAACGATATTCTCGTTGGTTACGGGAATGACTGGCAAATTACTCAGAGAGCTTCTTTACAACACTATCTTGGTACAGAAAGACGAGCCAGTGTTATACAAACAGCTGATTCATGTTTTTAAACAAAGGATAGAATTCTTTATCATCATGCTTAAAATATAAAATAGATAAATAAATAGATTCAGCGTTTTCCTGTCTAGAACGAATTATATGATTATGAAATGTAAACAATTATCGCTATGGTTAGAAAAGTCATAAAGGCCAAGTTTATTTCAAAGTTAATTTAAGCAAATAACCTACTAAAGATAAAATGCTGCGATGTTTCTGAATGCCGTCAACCTTTTGTATTAATCGTTTACAAGCATGTGAACCACGCTATCTTGCTCAAGCCATCATAACAATATGACGCCCGCGAAGAGATACGGTTGTCAAAGGCTGTATGTGCTGTCTGCTATAGATTTTAGCTGTTATTTCATAGATAGTAGATACATTGACTAATAATAAAGGGTCCCTTGTACTGGCGACACACAATCACATGGGTTGAACAGCTGTTGTACTGTACTGCATCTGTGACGTGCACAGGTTGAACCTTTTGTTCAACTTGTCCTAAAGGTTCCTAATTTTACAAAGTCCGTACGAAACCGTCGTTTACTTAAGGAAAGCATCTTAGATGAGGAACGTAAGCTTCATTACGAACTTTCCTGTGGAAATTTCTGTGTACAGGAAAAATCAAATACCAGATCATCTTATAATCAACTATCGGTTTTGAATGGAGAACGAATACATGCCGATGGCCTTACATGACCTCGAATTTTCGTTATCAACTTAGGAATCAGGATTAACTTTAAATAAAGTGAAGAAGATTGATACTTGAGTTCTACTTGGGTTAAAATGTGAGCTAAATATCACATTTGACATTTATCTCTTTGTATACAAACTATCAAAGCATTGTTTTATGTGCAGTACCTAGGGTCAGAGGTCAAAGGGCGAGGGTCGAAGAGCGATATATTTTGTATATTACACACTACGGTTTGGACAAAAAATAATGGTATAATGTTTAATAGTGCGATGCTGAATTGAAAGACAGGGTCATTTAAATGCATAGTCGGCACGTGTCAAACTCTTCGTTGTAATTTAAAAACCTGATTGTTACCTGAATTCTGATGTCATGCCGTAAGTGTGAGCAGATTTTGTAGTTGTAGCAGAGCATTAACACAAATATAAAATGGACACTCATATTCGGAAGGTAGAAACAAAAAACAGAAATTGAGATCCGTAAGCAATCAAAAAGTAAAAAGTGACACTTCTTAACATCAAATTTAATTTGATATCATTTGAGAACAAGGTCAAGCTAACGGCATAAGCATGTAACTAATGAATAAATCAATATGGTCATCAATTAGTGTATACATCGATGAGGTTGTTAATTAGTGTATACATCAGTGAGGTCATTAATTAGTGTATACATCGATGAGGTCATTAATTAGTGTATACATCAGTGATGTCATTTATTAGTGTATACATCGATGAGGTCATTAATTAGTGTATACATCAGTGAGGTCATCAATTAGTGTATACATCGATGAGGTCATTAATTAGTGTATACATCAGTGAGGTCATTAATTAGTGTATACATCAGTGAGGTCATTAATTAGTGTATACATCGATGAGGTCATTAATTAGTGTATACATCGATGAGGTCATTAATTAGTGTATACATCAGTGAGGTCATTAATTAGTGTATACATCAGTGAGGTCATCAATTAGTGTATACATCGATGAGGTCATTAATCAGTGTATACATCGATGAGGTCATTAATTAGTGTATACATCAGTGAGGTTATTGATAAGTGTATACATCAGTGAGGTCATTAATTAGTGTATACATCAGTGAGGTCATTAATTAGTGTATAAGTCAGTGAGGTCCTTAATTAGTGTATACATCAATGAGGTCATTAATTAGTGTATACATCAGTGAGGTCATTAATTAGTGTATACATCAGTGAGGTCATTAATTAGTGTATACATCAGTGAGGTCGTTAATTAGTGTATACATCAGTGAGGTCATTAATTAGTGTATACATCGATGAGGTCATTGATTAGTGTATACATCAGTGAGGTCATTAATTAGTGTATACATCAGTGAGGTCATTAATTAGTGTATACATCAGTGAGATAATTAATTAGTGTATACATCAGTGAGGTCATTAATTAGTGTATACATCAGTGAGGTCATTGATTAGTGTATACATCAGTGAGGTCGTTAATTAGTGTATACATCAATTATGTCATTAATTAGTGTATACATCCGTGAGGTAATTAATTAGTGTATACATCAGTGAGCTCATTAATTAGTGTATACATCAGTGAGGTCATTAATTAGTGTATACATCAGTGAGGTTATTGATTGGTGTATACATCAGTGAGGTCATTAATTAGTGTATACATTCGTGAGGTAATTAATTAGTGTATACATCAGTGAGATAATTAATTAGTGTATACATCAGTGAGGTCATTAATTAGTGTATACATCAGTGAGGTCATTAATTAGTGTCTACATCAGTGAGGTCGTTAATTAGTGTATACATCCGTGAGGTCATTAATTAGTGTATACATCCGTGAGGTAATTAATTAGTGTATACATCAGTGAGGTCATTAATTAGTGTATACATCAGAGTGTCATTATTAGTGTATACCTCACTGAGGTCATTAATTAGTGTATACATCAGTGAGGTCATTAATTAGTGTATACATCAGTGAGGTCATTAATTAGGGTATACATCAGTGAGGTCATTAATTAGTGTATACATCAGTGAGGTCATTAATTAGTGTATACATCAGTGAGGTCATTAACTAGTGTATACATCAGTAAGTTCATGAATTAGTGTATACAACACTGAGGTCATTAATTAGTGTATACATCACTGAGGTCATTAATTAGTGTATACATCAGTGAGGTCATTAATTAGTGTATACCTGACTGAGGTCATTAATTAGTGTATACATCAGTGAGGTTATTGATAAGTGTATACATCAGTGAGGTCATTAATTAGTGCATACATCAGTGAGGTCATTAATTAGTGTATACATCAGTGAGGTCATTAATTAGTGTATACATCAGTGAGGTCATTAATTAGTGTATACATCAGTAAGGTCGTCAATTAGTGTATACATCAGTGAGGTCATTAATTAGTGTATACATCAGTGAGGTCATTAATTAGTGTATACATCACTGAGGTCATTAACTAGTGTATACATCAGTGAGGTCATTAATTAGTGTATACAACAGTGAGGTCATTAATTAGAGTATACATCACTGAGGTCATTAATTTTTGTATACATCAGTGTTGTCATTTAGTAGTGTATACATCCGTGAGGTCATTAATTAGTGTATACATCAGTGAGGTCATTAATTAGTGTATACAACAGTGAGGTCATTAATTAGAGTATACATCACTGAGGTCATTAATTTTTGTATACATCAGTGTTGTCATTTAGTAGTGTATACATCAGTGAGGTCATTAATTAGTGTATACATCAGTGAGGTCATTAATTAGTGTATATATCAGTGAGGTCATTAATTAGTGTATACATCACTGAGGTCATTAATTAGTGTATACCTGACTGGGGTCATTAATTAGTGTATACATCAGTGAGGTCATTAATTAGTGTATATATCAGTGAGGTCATTAATTAGTGTATACATAAGTGAAGTCATTAATTATTGTTTACATTAACATGGTCATTGATTAGGTTTTTTCATTAAGTAGTTTGATGTAAATCATGATTCCTAGTTATTTGAGAAGGTTGCTCATTTGAAAAATCCGAAGTCGCCTACCCTCACGAAATGTCTGTTCTGATTCCTGATACTTTTAAAACTTGTAAATGACATTCGTGTGTAACTATACTTTATGTATTTTTATTCATATTTTTCAACCGTGGTTTTGACAATTTTGTGTTAAAATTACAGTCCGGATTTTCTTTTTTATTTCTTCCTCTATAAGATATTTTAAAATTTTCTACATCAAAAATCGAGAATATTTACCGAAAAATGTCCATATACAATATTACGAAACAAATTTATCGCCGGTGTTTGTCTATTTGGTGTGTCCTTGTTGAGTTAAATATCCTGTTCCCAGGGCTTGGGAGACATATGAGTGGCAGATAATTCCGCCTTATCAAGATATAACTGTGTGAAGTTTGTATACCTCTCAGAATACCTGACAGTTCAAACCAACCTTCTTCAACCTTTATCTCAACAGAAATGTGTTTCAATATTATTTGTTTAAATACAACATGCTGTGATTTTTTTATCTCATAAAATTGTTTAAGTATTGTAACTAATTGTCGTATCTGTTAATGACAGATTTATGTGAAACTATATTATTTGTACTGGTGTTTTAAGTACACAATTGCAAAATGAAACATTACAATTGTTACATATGTAGATATATATATACATGTATATATACGTGTACTTTACATTTACTACAGTGTAAATTTATATGTTTTGAAATATCTACCATATAGGCAAATGCAACTACATCATATCAATATTCAGGTATTGCATTTCGTGGTCTATTAATAGAACAAAGGATGCATTTCCATGACCTGTACAAATAGTATTTAGTTAAATAATATCTGGTAAACTATACGTAAAGTCCTAGCTTTAAACAACCGATGTAAAATCGATATTTCACGTGTTCCCTTATATACACTGTTCCATACATCGCTTCATAAATCTTGTTTTACGCACAGGTATTGGAAATACCGTTTCTATTTTTAGATCCGTGATGACGTAATAGGCAGTTTTGTTTCAATGTTTATTCATGACCGATAAAAATGTTAAAATGTATGCTAACTTGCCCCCAATGAGATTCGAACTCACGACCCCTGGTTTACGAGACCAGTGCTCTAACCACTGAGCTATAGGGGCTATACGTGTGTGAATGTGTATTGTATAAGTTATTCTAATCTAAAATCGAAAGATATAGTCCAGATAGCTCCTACAATAACTTTCAAATCTGAATTGTGTATCCTAATAATTTATCGGTATCAAACCCGTTTTAAAAATAAGTTATACAAAGTAAAAATTTAAGATGTACGACAACAGAAGCTGTTCTTGTCAATTACATTTACATTGTAAAATAGTTTCTCAACCATCGAAAGAAAGTAAATTAAACGTATATAAATATAAAAGTAAGCTATATTCTATCAACCTAAAATAAATGTTTTGAAGACGGCTCAGTCATGCTGCTTCTTCATCACCAAAGCTACTATCTTGTATGCTGTCAAGTAAAAACATTCTTTGTATATAAACATCCGAGATTTGCGTGGTGGTTGATATGGAGCCTCGAAAATAAAAAACAATCGATTTTGTTGAAATATTAGACTACTTGAAGATATATGCCTTTTAAAAGCTGTCGTTACTTCTACCTAGTCATTTTGCTTGAATTTGGAAGAAAACAAAATAAATGTCTTCTGTTTGTTTACATAAGATTCACACAAAATGTTATACCATGAAACGATCTGAATAACTTGAAACCACAAAAGAAAGTACTCACAAATATTTCATGTTGAGGAGTAACAGGCGCACAGATATAAAAAAGAAGCTTGAAACCACGAAAGAATGTGCCCACAAATATTTCATGTTGAGGACTAACAGGCGCACAGATATAAACAAGCTTGATATCACGAAAGAAAGTGCCCACAAACATATCATGTTTTACAGTGACAGTAGTACAGAAATGTTATTACATCATGTACATGTAGCTTGAAACCACGAAAGAAAGTACCCATAAATATTTCATGTCAAACAGTATCATAATCATATCGGAACATAGATTTTCTAAACAGCTTTCACTGAGCATGAAGTCATTTCACACATTACCTGCTACAAATGTATGTTAAAATATCAAAGACATTCAATAATTGTACGCAAATGTCAAATAAAGTACTCTATGTATTTTTTCCCCGTTTTTACATCATTGATTGAAGGAAGTTATAGAATATAAATACTTTTACTATACATATATAATGTAAGTAACTCGATATAACTAACACCGTATACCTACAAATGCATAGGTTAGGCGTGTTCAAATTTTAGCGGAACTAAAGGTTTTAACAGATCAATGTCGTAATTGGTGTCTCTGTAATAAACTTGTATATAAAACACCTAATTATTAATTGACACAATCAGAATCAATGATGTAAGCGCGGAGAGCGCTAATATATTATCACCGCTAAAATGTAAAGGGTTGCAGTATGTAAAGCTACTACAGCGAAGTTTGTCCATGAAAGCATTTGTTTGTTTGTTTGTTTTTGTTTAACGTCCTATTAACAGCTAGGGTCATTTAAGGACGTGCCAGGTTTTGGAGGTGGAGGAAAGCCGGTGTACCCGGAGAAAAACCACTGGCCTACGGTCAGTACCTGGCAACTGCCCCACGTAGGTTTTGAATTCGCAACCCAGAGGTGGAGGGCTAGTGTTAAAGTGTCGGGACAGCTTAACCACTCGGCCACCGCGGCCCCCTCCATGAAAGCAAAGGACATTGTGATGCAAATGTCCCTTTTACTTATGTATACCGTGTATATAGGTATTACTTACGTAGCTTTTATATTAAGAATGATTAAATAAATTAAAGTTTTAATTCTCGTTAAGATGGCGTGGTCATTCATAAATTATTTTAGACCTATAGATTTTAGAATATTGTTTGTAAATACTTAAATTGAGTTCTTTTTCAAATCCTCTGTAAATATGTGAGAAGTCTTCTGAAAATATGCATGTCTTGGTTGTGAATTCGTCCCGCGTTTAAAAGCAAACAATCTCCTAAAATAGGTTTTGGTCCATATTACAGAATATTTTAAGACTTGTTGCCGTATTCTACTTATCCCTGACGCCACCTTAACAGGCAGACAAAGGTCATGAGTCAAGGGACTATCACATGTACAGTTTTGGTTCCTGTCTTTACTGGCGAGTATGCAGGTGATTCTCACCTAAACATCTACCTAACAATCCTTTGCGAGTATTCCATGGTGAGCTCTTCTGGTACATCTGTAGTCCCCATGGTATAGGTTTTAACCTGCATGTCATGTTTCCATGCCACAACATCTCGTGTCGTGTTCACATTACCTGTTATCCATTCATTTCGAAATTGATTAATTATTGCCTTTCGTCAGTATTGTGTCATTTCCGCTTATTGTCATGCTTCGTCACTGTTGCTTCCACTAAAAAGTCATGTTTCATAAGTTTTCTGTCGTTTCCGCTTATTGCCAGGTTTCGCCACTACTTTGCTGCTACCGCATATTATCGTGTTTCTTTGGGGTACTATTGCCTTCGCTTACTACCAGGTAAATTTCTGCTGATATGTCGCCTCCGCTTATTATCATATCTCATCAATGTTGTGTGGTTTCCGCTTATTGTCAGTGTTAAGTCGTCTCCGCGTTAAGTCGTCTACGCTTATTATCAGATTTTGTCAGTTTTCTGCCCCCCCCCCCCCCCCCCCCCCCCCCCCCCCCCCTGTTTATTACAATGCTGTATCGCCTTCTCTTACTAACATGTTTTTTTTTTTTTTACTTTTGTCGTTTCCTCTTATTCCAAGGTTTTCCCAGCGTTCTATAGTGTATTAGCCTATAACTCTATCTTTATATCTCCCTATCATCTTTTATAACGCCATTAATTTACTGCACACGTGATGACAGTATTTTTTTATTTCACAATTTCGTACCCGATATACTCACTCCTGGTTCATACCTAAACGACTGATGTATAGCGATGGCTACGGCACTTCACGATGGCCTCACCGTTCTATTCAGGTGACACGCTCCTGGTCAAACATTCTGACTTTCGGACAAATCATTGTGAAGTGGTGTAAATAAACATATGTATGGTAGTTGGATTTCTAAAAGCTCTGTAAACAATGTTTTTAGATTTTAATATTTAGTTTCAAATATTGATTTGAGTTGCTTAAGAAACCACTTTGGTTTGAAAGTAGAAGTATGATGGCCAATAAGTGTCATATTGATTTGACTCTTTGCACTTTGTCGCTTCTACATGTATGTCATACCCTAAAGGAGATTTTTAGGAGACCTGTTTAGAAGCTAAGAAACGAAAAACCAAATGACTTTAACGGCAAGTTACGTTCAAAATTCCTCATGTACATGTACAGCTTAACTGGTTCAAAACAGACACACCCTCATGTATATTCAAAAAAATGTTTATTATCTTCTTTTTTTAATTTCAATTTAATTAATTTAATTTACAGTAGAAACCTATAAAAGAAAATACAAACTTGATCAAACTGTGGAGGCAAATTACTCCAAAAAGGTTTATGTTGATCTTGAATTTATGTGCGGACTGACAAGTCCTAATAAACACACTACGGTGGTTCTACAAGAGGGTCGCAATGACTAAGTTAGACATAATTTGAAGGTCCTAGGGACGTGGTTCGACGCTCCCTACCCGTGCCAGTTTGTGTTTCTAGGAAGCTGAGAAACGGGCCCGTCTGAGTCTGTCGAGGTTGTGTCCTTGGGCAAGACACGTTACTCTTATTGCTCTGGATGGAATGCGATAGGCCTTCGGTATGCTGTTCAGTTAGGTACAGTAGTCACCAACTACTACAAGGAGGCCCCGCCTCAACATGACACTGGCTGTTCATGGGGTGATAAACCCACCGAACAAACAATCAGCCCCTCCGAGAGCTGACCAATCTCGGCGTAGCTTTACATCGAACCACAAAAGTTAACTTTAATTTGGACTTTGCAGCTAAATTACCAATATCCATGAAACTTCACCCAAGACAGACAAAGCAGCCGTATGACGAAGTTTTCTATTCGGTATTCAGTAATCAAGTGTGTATGAATTGATCTAATTAAACAGAAGTCAAGAATTTGGAAAAAAATCGGATATTTAAAATTCGAATTAACTAAAATGAAAGCACTTTTTAAACCACCTACAGATAAAAGACTTAGTGATCAGGCAACCTGGGGAAGAAAAAAAATATAGGACGCTTTCTGTTACTCTTCAGTCTGTTACAAATGTGGCATTTATAGAAGTATGTATGCCACTTCCTGACAGTTTGTCGCTTAAATATTTGACACTCAAAAGTAAAGCTGATTTTACTGTTTGCACACATTTAATCACTCTCCCTAACACAAAGACAAGAAACCGTATATTTATCTTAGATGTTGATAAGTAGCCATGTTGACCATTTACCCCGAGCTTTAAATATTTAATGGTTTACTTATCGTCATACATGTCATAATAACTGTCCAAATGACGTTCGTCAAAGTTATATAAATATGTGCTTAATAAACTTACGAGTTAATGAAATATTTATCTTGTAACGGTTGAAGTACAGAATGTATATAAAATACTTAGGTTCTATACAACATATAAACTTTGGTTTTATGAAGAAGCGCGTGTCTTTTTCAGTGTAGCTGTACTGTCTAGTTGACGGTTGTCAAAATATAATCACACTCTGTAGAGTGTATGTAGTTAGCATACGTATGAATGATTTCAGTATTTATCCTGTAACTGGTGAAGTAAATCAAATACATGTAAGTGCCTACTACAACTGATTCAAATGACATTCGCATCAACTAGAGTTAGTTCCCTTTGTTTCACTCTGTCATCGATAACAAGCTGGAATTAACAGCCGTGTCGTAGTATCTATTTATTTTTGATGTTTAAAAAAAAAAAAATTGTACTTTTAATATTCTTCTTGTTAACACATTTTGATTTTATGTTAATATCTTTACGTTATTACCGGCAATATATGATAATGTATGATAAACATTTTAACAAAGTTTTTTCTGTTGATTGTTTTTCGCTGGAACGAATTTCAGTTTTACTTTGAAATTTAATCATGTGTATCTTTTGACTTGATTGCGGGTTAATATGAAACATATGCTCCGTACAAACATGACAACCAAACTGTTTTCAAATTTAAAAAAGCATAAGTAAAAAATACAAATTAAAGTGTGTATATCGAGGCTAGATACAACACAGGTCACCTGGCCGACAACTTGGGTTTTCCCCGGGTACATACTACGGTTTCCTCCCAAAGTAAGACCCCTCTCGCGCATCCATCCGGGTCAACGAGAGTTTTCATAACGAGTCGGTTTAACTTGGTTCGTAACTGTTGTAAGATAAGTGATGTTTACATACATTTACCAAAGAGGTCAGAGTGTTATTAATCCTCTTACGTAACATAATGGACAATTAACGGATAAAAGATATAAGATATAAGAGGATATCATCTGAAACTTACCTTTATTTTTTCATCAGCTGAAAGGCCGCAAGGCCGTAATAGCGAAAGTGAAATCCGTTGAATACATGTATATAAACAGAATTTACCGTTTACGATACAGTTTTAAAAAAGAAACTAAAAAATACTAAATTTTCATGTCTAAAAGAATAAATATTTTGTGAAACTAGGATAGTTTTAGAAGTAAGGTCGTTTTATTTAACTAAGATAGTTTTTTGATGTCGTTTAACTAAGACGATTTTTGAAGTTAGGTCGTTTTAACCGGGACCGTTTTTCAGAAAAACTATCTTAACGAGGATCTTTTTTCGAAGTGAGGTCGCTTTAACTAGGACCGGTTGTGAAGCGAGCCCGTTTAAAAAGGGCCGTTTTCCTAGTTATGTCGTTTAACTGGGGTCGTTTTTTAAGTTAGGCCGTTTTCACCAGGACCTTTTTAAAGTGAAGTCGTTTTAAGCTGTACCGAATTTCAATCTACTAAAGGGAGGTAATTCCAATGTGTCTGTGAAGTAATCAATAGAGGTAGAACTTATACACATACAGTAGAGCATTATGATATTATCAACGAGAACGGAAAAAGACTAAGGCGTATTGATTAAATCCGATGAAAAGTCATGGCACATCGACACGACTGATCCTCTATACCTTTAATCCATAGACGGATTTTAGACGAAATTAACTCAACACTATTGTAAATCTGGGCCGATTTATCAAACATAGCATGCAGTCAAAACGGAGGATTAGCCTACAATAGTACAACGGTATACACACAAAACATATAAATAGTAGGAGGTATTCAAAGCCAAAGGCGTAAATCCTATGTGATAAAAATGTAATGAATATGAGCCTCAATGTTCGGGAGAGAGAGAGAGGCATTGTTTGAGGGTTTATTTTGTCTTTATAGAAATATTTCTTGTTTTATATTTTATATTGTTGGCCCTGATCATTTTGTCATATGATATTTTCGTATATACATTTTATCTTTTTAGATTAATGATTTATATAATTTTTAAGTAATTTCTGAACCATGAGATTATAAATGTGCGTGTCTTGATCTAGCTCATCGGGAGCCTCGTATTAAAAGGGATTAAATACAGAATAATTGTCAACTTACAAGAAACCTAAAACGAATTAAAATGAATTCGTACAGAAGTATTTGACGAAAACAAAACCGTTCAGATAAGGAATTAAAAGTTTTGTTTTAAATGTTGATGAACACATCATGATTTATATACAGAAAGTGATATATAGAACAATAAGCATTGCGGCTTATGACGTTGACTTGTTGGACTATATTTAAAGGTCAAGGACGAAATGGATCTTGACTTGACACGATGTTTTTGGTGTGATTCTATGTACTAAAAGTGACAGGAATTTTGTTTATATATGTCAAAAGAAATATTGGAATTATGTATAACCGAAAGCAGTAAGTACACAGTTTATAACGTCATTCGTTTGTTTTGTTAAACTCCATAACTATACTGTTTCGCTGAGTGAAATTGACATACAACCATGTTTACATTGTTGCCATGTTTATTTCATGAAAGTGTCAACATATTTTAAAGGAAAATGATAGCTGTTATGAAAAAAGAAACATAACCAAATGTCCTTTCAGGCACTTAAGGTTGTAGAAATTATTCCCGTTGCCCATATTTGGCCAGACGTTATAAAATTCTGGATATTCCCCTGCGTTCCTTTCCAAACAAACTATATGCGTTCTAATATATCTCTTGACACTGGTTCTGGTTTGAGCTATGTGCCTGGCGTTCGCCCCTTTCGAGGAAAGTTTTGACTTCTGTTTTCATAATAACGTAATAAAATCTTTCAAGATGATACAAATGTACTTTGGTACTTACTTCGTTAAGATCAGTGTTCAAATGGACAAAGGAACACAACTTGCTAAGAGAGAAATTAATGCTAATTTACGTGCAAAATGACTTTACAGTGGAAAAAATATTACTTCGAAATGACTCTTGAATTGGCCCCATGTAAGGAGGCGTCGGCCTTAAATTACCTAAAGTTGATCATTATACATTGCTATTGTATTAACGAGCTATATTGTTTAATTTCATAAATATTTATGTAACAGCTCTCTTTTCTATTCTTAGCACTTCACAACAATAGCCTTTTCATCATTTATTTCAATTCAGCTTAAACATTTTTGTGGCCGTAAATCTTGTTGATACAATAGAAATGTAAATATTTGATTATAGCATATGTACATGTATACGTAAACAGCTATCTTTTCACTTTAAATGCTTCGCAGCAAAAACCTTTTCATTGAGTTTTTCAGTTGAAAATTGTCTGTTGCCGTAAATCTAGCCTGTTAAGAAAATAGATAAAGAAATGAATCTAATTATTGTAATCGCCGCTCAGGCCCATTATTCGTGTCGCCGAGTTGTTGGAGCGATGTGTCGGTATGAAGAGACTGTGAAATACATGTAGTTAAATCTGTACTAATTCATCAATGATTGAAAATATAGCCGATTTGTTGAAGCATTGTGGCTACATACACGGGAAAGGTCGAACAGTAAAAGGCCTAGTAGGCGTGCCAATTAGGGTCATTCTACGGTCCCTCATTGATAAGCATATTTTGAATGATATACTTAAATGTCATGCAGTTGCATAGTGTTTGCTCTTCAAATAATCAGATTTTTTCTGAGCTCACAGACATTTCAGATATCAAAAATCGCAATTATTACTGTTTTAGCTAATTTAAAGTCAATTTTGGACTAAAATGATAATTGGTGCCCCTCCTTTGCGATACCATCGACATTTTTACAACTTCCACCGACGACAGTTAACCCTATCATTTTGCAATGTTCATACATTTGTATTAATGTTCAAATTATACGCATGTTGTATTGTTTGTTTTACGCCATAGATTTGTCAGGATGCCTCTCAGGGACACCTACAAGGTCCAACTCAAGCGAGTGAAGGATGGAATAGATAAGGAGCGAGTAAAGATCCCTAGAGCCCCTCCGAAGTAAGTATAATATACATGTAGTACCGTGCATATTCATGACTTATTAGTATCTACAGGCACAAATTTGTATTATTCCGTTTTTAATATTTTGATAAAATGGGCCCCAGTTCCGCGCTAATACAAGGAGAAATAGACAAAGCACTATTCCCATAAGAACCCATCTATATCACACACAGACATAAAACACTCACACGCATGCGTCCCACACACAGAGGAGACCATCCTTACAGGACTTCAGCTGTTGATAGGACGTTAAACAATTTAGAATATATAAATAGATATCACTATGTCATTTCATACATCATAAAAATCCTTATATTTACCTTTCTTTTGATAACATATGTTGCTGAACTAGATATATTACGATTCAGCTGTACACATGTCCGACACCACTTATCGGATTTATGGTAGAATTTACAACGAAAACGTAAGCATGCCTTTTTCATCCCTCTGATAGCGTATGTTTTTATTTTATCTTGATGACTCATCAGAAATTTCCTTTTAATTCGGTAGATATGTTGTAGATCTATATTGTTTTATCAAAATGATCTAAATCTGCAAAATGTAGCATGGATTTGTTTTCAATTTTAAATTAAATGTTGATAAGCAAAACCAGATTCCTTATTCAGTTTGGGATTTTCATTCGTATTATTTTATAGACTAGTATACCAGTTTGTTATAAAAGGTTAAAAATTCATACATTGATAGTTTTTATTACAACAAGCATGTAATAATGCAATGTTAATTGCTTCCAAGGGGGTCTACTTATATCCATAGTCTCGTTTTAGAAAAGAATAATATCCGGGGGAAAATGAATTTCACAATATTGAGTTCAATCAGTATGATTCAATGGGTGATCGACAAAGCCTCTGTCCATTTAATCCCTTCTCGTTAACATTAGATCACTAGTATTAGCGAAATAAGGGTACATATCATGATTTATCCGTGATCTAAATACCGCGCTGGTTCATGGATATGAGCATTTCAGCTACATATAGCTGACTTTTGTGGCTGTGTGGTTAAGTGTCGTGTCTGTGTACCGAAGTTAAGCAACGTTGTTTGATGGGTGACCGCTCCGTTGTTTCCCGGTGCACGTTACATTTGGTGGCTGCGAAGTCGAACGGGCCTGGTAGCCTGTAGGATGCCCTCGGACAGCATGGGAAGCACAGTGTTCCTGGAGACTTGTTGATGACTAGGGGATCTGGTCACGAGGCGGCACCGCTATAACAACAAGAGGGACAGTTGTGTTTGCTGAGGATGCCAGGTTGAACCCATCGAAGCTTATCGGCGAAGGGGGTAATGTGATGGTTCATGGATATGGGCATTTCAGCTGCATAGTCCAACAGCTAGCTGTGGCTGTGCGGCTGAGTGTCCTGTCTGTGTACCGAAGTTAAGCAACATCGAGCGTGGTCAGCTCTTGGATTGGTGACCGCCCCATTGTCCCCCGGGTGTACGTTACAATACATTCATTTAAATGCAATCGTTGTTTTCTTCAAATATAGCCCATTAGAAATAAATGCGCAGTTATAATTGATAAAATAGATACAAGACATATAGCAACATGAATTTTAGCAGAAAATCATTCTTTCTTTTCAGAGAAGGTTATAAGCCGTTTATATGGAACAGTTTAGAGGGTTACTATGACACGTCAGTGCCGGAATACGTCATCAACTGCGTGAGTATTACAGGGTACAACCTTATTAACCAACAAACTGTATGTGTCTTGATATCACGATCCCCAAAAATACGGAAGTTAAAATTTCGGTAAATCTATAATTGTTGGAAACTGCACCCTCACGAACACTTACAAACATTGAAAGGGCAAATTTTCACGCAAACATTCTTCTTGTTACATGTACAACATGGAATTTTCCGCATCACACATGATGTGGAGGATATTACATTCGCAATGCTTCGTGTTGTCATTGGACTGATATTTTTGGGTATTGCCTTTTGATAAATGACTTTATTTCCAGCCAAAGGAGGATATGCAGCCGCAGGTGCCTTATAGCTGGGTCGACAAGGATGTAAGTATATGTCACTCCAGATATGTCTTTCTTTCATTTGACATCCGAATGATAATCATTCAGAGCACAGAATAGTATTTGTACTCTGTAAATTGTGACCCTCTACCTTGGGAAACTAAATAAATCATGGAAACCCAGAATCTTTAAATTAACCACTATATTTTAAGATGCGGATATTTCATATCAATCTATATGATTCTAATAGATTTTTAAATTCCTTCCTAAATTTGACGTATTAAATCATCAATTACGTTAACTTGATCATTGATTTCTTCTTTATATGAATTAATGAACAATTCCACTTTAGTATTAATTTGACGAATTCATTATTCATTAATTATTACCATTTTATGTCTGAATTTCTCAGGTTTCCCGATAATATTCTACCGGATACTTACAAATTACATGAGTTTTCCTTTCCCAAACATTGACTTCAGAACTTAAATTAAACATTGACGATAACTTAACGTCTAAATTCATCACTTATGCTAAACTGACTAAATTCTGTCTAGGAATACCTCTCTGATGCTTATCCGACGTGTTTCATTAGCATGATTCCCTCTGATAAATAAACTATCGAGTTCCTTCCCTCGTCGATGATTAACTATGATTGTATCCCTCCCGGATCCAGTTTGACGACTCCCTCATTGATGTTTCTACTCGGAAAACCACATTGAGGCTGGTTGATCCCCTGGAGGATTTCAACATGGCCAAAGAGATCCTCCCAAAGTTACGCGACAGCAGACCGTCCACAAAGAACTCTAATTTCCGGTCAAGTCAAAGAGGAAGTCGACCACCCACCAACGATTCGGCCGATAGACAGAGGTCAGTGTTGAACTAGTCAAGGACGATTATCAAATAGCCATTTCTGTTTTTCAGCAGGTCAAACTTTAGACTCAACCTAAGCGTTGGTTATTAAACTTGTGTGTGAGTCGTGTGGGGGAGGGATTTTGTTTTCTATTCGATATTTGCATAACATGTTGTTAATATTGGGATAATGTTTGGAATGTCGTGCCGGTGTCTTTGATATTTTTTATCTAATATGAACATGTTTTTTTCTGGTTTTAAGGTGATTTTTAAGTGCCATTTTGTATAGTGAAATGTACTTGTTCATTTTTTTTTTTTTTTTGCCTAAAACTTGATCAAAATTAATCTAGAAACGTCATATTTAAGGAGTGTACCTCATTTTGACTGCTTAAAGGGTAGTATGCCTGCAGTTGGCAACGGACATTCCCTACCGTATACGCAGTCAAAATGAGGTACAACCCTTATGTTAACATAAAACAAATATAGTACGAAGAAAATGAAATTAAGGATGTGTTACGACATTGGTAACTACTGAAAAAGGGAGAGATGTAAATATTTAGTGATGAATAATCCTTTTGTGATATATAGACAGTGACGATTTAACCTAACTATCGGGTGTTGGACTGTAAGCCTACACATTGATATTTTTCTCACTTCATCACATGAAGAGAAATTACCATCAAACGCGCCCATTCATTTAAATTTTAGATTTAAAAAAGATAAATCGTGAATTAAGTTTGAAATACGTGACATGAGTGATGACGCAATGATATTACGATTTAGTTACGCTACATGAAATGGATTTACTGCGCAAATTTCAACGCATTGACGTTTTATTATAAAGGTGCATGGGGGATGTAAAAATAATATTTTATTTTTATCCAACATATGATTGTACAAAAAAACACACAAGATAAAACCATCTTTCAATTCCAATTAACAGTTAGATTGAGTAGAGCCAAAATAAAGGGAATTTAATCAAACAGTTGTTTCGTCGTTCAAGGACTCATCGGTGATGCTAACTGTCTGTAGTGTGGGTACTATATGTATATAAGCGAATCAGGAAATAGGCCAAAAGAAATATGAATATTTGGATGGGGTGGTGGTAAAGCCAATTATTACAAATTCAAAATTGGTTTTCCAAAGACCGTCAAGTACATTTGCATATTCGGAACCGTGTGATTATTTAAATGAATTAAAGCATGGCATTAGGGTTATGGTAAAAATATGAAATAATTTAAATGCATATGAAAGGTGAAGGTTAAATGTCTATTGTATCCTGATATGCATAATTGAAGTGACATTTACAAATGGAATATGATTGGTGAGTAATTTATAAATTAAACCCTTGACAAAATGGCACTTTCTTAGAAGTTGTTCAAAATGTTTCAACTTAACGAGTTAAATAAATTCAAATATCTAAAATTCCAAATTTACGAAAATAGAAAGAAAATTTGTTTGATATGAAGATAATATTGAAATATATCACGGAATGATTGAAATTGCATTTTCATAATTGAAAAACACTTAGATAAGTGAGTGAATTTAGAGAACTAAATTATCGTTAAGTTGAACAAATTTTTATCACACCTTGGTGATGGTTTATAGAATTGGTAATAAACAGATGATCGTCAATCAAAATAAATTCTTCTATGTGATACACTTAAATGGATCAAGGGCAGTGTGTATGTGTGTTAATTGAATCAATGCATAATTATTACTTTTTCTAGGATTTGGGAAAACATCAATTTGAAATTGCCGAAGGTGTCTCCAGAAAGGTACATTTAATGTTATTACCGAGTAATGGATGTATTCCTTGTAGATAGACAGTAGTTAGAAAAAGGTAGATATACCCTAATGAAGTCATTTTATTGTTTGTTTGCTATATACCTAATACGACTAGCAATGTATTGTCATTTGGTGAACGCTGGTAAAGGCTGGTTAAAGGGAGATAACTCCTCGGTGATGGGTTCGGTTTACGGGTGTATGAACAAAATAATACTGGAAACGTCCACATTTTCGCGGCAATCATATTTTCGCGCGGGAAGCTTTGTGCTATCTTATTATTGCGTTAATAACATTTCATATTTATTATTTTTGATAGTAATTAAAAAGATACGATAATTCAATCAATGCGCCTATCTTCAATTTTTTTTGCGCCACAATTAGGGCGCACTGAAAAAGTACCTTTACTGTATGTACTCTATGTGTAGTCATTAGATTTTTCAAAGCTGAAAGTGTATTAAATTTATTTCGAAAAAACTATTTGTTATTATTAAATCACTTGAAATACCGTCTTTACAGTTTTTACATGGTAACGCTATTTACTGTATCGACAACAATGGCCACTTTGCTTTAGGGAAGTTTTTATACGCCCTTTTACTGGAGACGTTCATCACAGAAAAAATAAAAATCCAAGATATTAATACCAATACTGCAATAGATAGTATTAACATTTTAACTCTTTGCTTGAACACTTGGTATACTATTTCAGAGGAAGAGACACCGCTAGAACCGCACAAAACGGGTAAGTTGACTCAAGGGGCATAACTCTAATGGCACAACTAGGGATTATTTATTTAGTAAAAATAGAATGCTTCATCACTGGATTAAAAAGAAGTCTCATGCCCCCAGTGAGAGTCGAACTCACGACCCCTGGTTTACGAGACCAGTGCTCTAACCACTGAGCTATAGGGGCTTGTGAACGTGTTATGAAGTCACTAACATTTAAAATTGGTGTTGTTTAAATAACAAAAAGGAAAAAAAAAAAAGTTTTTTTTAAACATAAAAAAAACATCGTTATTTTACATGAACTCTATTCATATATATATATATATCGGGGGGGATGACTGCGTCTGTTGCCTAATCCTTTGTGCTAGCATCAGCACAGTAAAATCAAAGTGTTTTTTTTTCAAAAATTTTATTTTGATTTCTATATTTACATACTTTATATAAATCCCTTAGGAATATTGTACTGTTGAGATATTTTTGTAATAACTTATTGTTTTAAAGTTTTCGATTTTATTTGCATTTGCTTTTAAATTGGAAATTTATACCTAAATTCTATTTTAGAGGAAAAATAATTGTATCTATATCTAAAAAGGGACGAAAAAAATCCTCACAATATTAGTTTAAACATATTTTATTGACATATAGTAATGACAAAGGGATTAGTCAGCAAGTTTTTCCAACTTATAAACGACTTCTCCCATTATAATAACAAAATAATAAACAATAGAGGGGGGGGGGGGGGGAGGGGGGGGAAGGAGGAGGAGATACGTACATATAAAGTTAAATGACTGCATCGGGAAAGATCACGACATATAAATGTTTGGAATGAATTCAAATATACTTAATCGATTAGAAGAAAAAACATTTTTATATTATATGGATAAATGGAGCATTTTGGATTAAGTTTTTTTATTATAGGAAAATAGTATGAAAAGAAGGGGGGGGGTGGGGGGGGGGGGGGGGGGGATAGGAAGTGATGATTAGTCGAATCTTCCCGACCTACTCAAGAAGTTTTGCACAACTTTGGCGATTTTTATATTGTCAGTTGAGGAGATATTCGTGTCACCATTGCAAAGTATATTTACATTAACAGGACCGTACCAGGTTAAGTCAGCAATAAGAGTTCCTCTTAAGTTGTTATACAGGGGACAGTTAAGGAAAAAATGATAGGAATCTTCACAGGGATGTCCACATTGACAAGTAGGTGAATCAACGAGATTGGCTCTAAAAAGATCATAGCTTAGTGCACTTGCTCGATTTCTTATTCTGTTGTGTAGAATATTTAGTTTTCGAGGACCATAACTGATAAAATGCTTGTCATATATATTGTTTACTGTCATAGATTTTTTTAATTTAGATTTGAAGGAACTTAGGGTAGGCGAGTTTCTGATAGTGTTATGTAAGTCATTCCAAAGTTTTGAAGTAGAAGGAAAGAAGGAGTTATTTGATAGTTGTAGACGAAAGTGTTGTTCCCTAAATAAATCTGCATTTCGTAAATTATAAGGAGCTATGTTGCCAATATACATTGGTAGTAGGTCGATAAGAAAAGTAGGTTCCAGATTATTTACTATAGAATAGAATAAGGAAAGTTTTCGAGCATCTCTTCTCTTCGAAAGGGGTAACCAACCGGTTTCCAGATATAAGAACTCTTTTTTTTGTGAATATGGGCAGCCCTGTGACTATTCTTGCGGCCTCTAGATTTATCTTTTCTAATAACAATGAGTTTGTTGTACCGCAGTTGTCCCATACTTCACATGCATATTCAAGTAATGGTCGTATATAGGTAAGGTACATTTTTTCTAATGTGTTCCTGTTTAAGATAAGTTTTAATTTACGGAGGGTGGCTATATATTTAGTTACTTTATTGACTATAGATTCTACATGTACGTTCCACTTACAATCATCAGAAAGAATGACTCCTAGGTGTTTATGGTGGTTTGTTATTTTAATCGGGGTATTGTCGAATGTAAAGGACGGAACAAAAGGAAGTTGTCTAGTTGATATTACGAGGGCCTCGGTTTTATTAGGATTAAAGGACATAAGCCATTCATTGGACCAAATTTCAAGTTTTAATAAGTCCCGTTTAGCCTCCGTCTCAATAAGGTTGAGGTCATATGACGCGTAGGATAGAGAAGTATCGTCAGCGAAAAGCCTAGATAGAGATGAAAGATTACAGGAAATATCATTTATGTATAGTAGAAAGAAAAGTGGACCAATAACTGACCCTTGGGGGACACCAGCATTTATAGGCTTAAGAGAGGAAAGTGAATCATTGATAAATACAGCTTGTTTTCTTTTTGAAAGATAACTAGCCACCCAACGAAGAAGAGGTCCAGAGATACCATAATTGTCGAGTTTATGTAAGAGGCCTTTGTGCCACACGCGGTCAAATACCTTAGAAAAATCACAAAAAATTAAGATAGAATGTTCATAATTTTCTAAGGAAGAAATGACTGAATGATATATTTCAATAAGTTGATGTGTTGTGGAGTGATTTGGTAGGAATCCAGACTGATACTTATAAATAAGGTCGTTTTCGATTAAAAAATTGTAGATATGCTTATATACTACACGCTCAAAAAGTTTACCTATACAACTTAGCAGCGAGATAGGTCTGTAATTGGAGACAATGCTTGCATCATTGGCCTTAAATATAGGCATGACATGAGCAATTTTCCAGCTCTCAGGAAATATACACGATGACAAAGAATAATTTAATATAAAAGAAAGTGGTATAGAGATTTCACTTGAGAGTAATTGTAGCATTCTGTGGCTAATACCGTCAGGACCTGACGCTTTTTTAACATCTAGAATTTTTATAATGTCTTCAACTTCACTGGAAACTATATGTATTTCTGATAAAATAGAATCTGTCCTATTTTCAAAAAAAAGGTAATTCTTTATCTATGACATTTTCTGACTGGGTACACACAGAGCTAAAATAATTATTCAACAGTTCACATTTCCTATTGTTGTCATATATAATTTCATTTGTAGTACTATCAAGTAGGGGAGATATATCTGTGTTTTTTTTTTACCTCTGATAAGGTTTCCCAGAAGTTTCCAATACACTTTTGGGTTGTTATTACTATTGTCTATAACTGTGTTAATGTTTTCATAAAATATTTCTTTAGCCCTCTTTATCATATTATTTACTTTATTCCTCATATGTTTGTATTTATTCTTATTGGACTCTGAATTATTATTAAACATTATTTTTTTAAGTCTGTCTCTTTTCCTTATATTACGTCTAACCATTCCATTCATCCACGGTTTATCACTGTCGCGTACTAGTATTTCTTTGGATGGTATACATTTATCAATAGCATCATGGAATTTGTCAGTAAAGAAATTACACATTTCATTAACATTTGAAAGATTGGTAAAAGTGTTTTATGTGTTTTTGTGTTTTATCAATCTGCACAAACTAGTTTCACTTGAAACCATAATATTTTAAGGTTCCATTAAAGTGCAAAAATTTTAGCATACTATCAAAACATTCGACGAAAAAAGGACTCCCAAGTAACGAAGGAACAAAATACATGTGCAATGTACTAATAAGATTAATATTTCTGCCTGTGACATCTTAGAATCATGTATATGGATGGTACCAAATGTATCAATTATCAAAGATTATTTAGAAATTGAAATATATTCTATAACTTTTTGATTGATGTTCCTTCACAGTGAAGAGGAAAACCAAGGTCAAGTCAGACGACCCCAGTCTTACAGGTAGGGGAACCTTTGTCTCGTCTCGTCTCATCAATCTAAGTAGAAATCCATTGATGATCCTATTTGTTTGTTATCATAAATGTTATAAGTGTGAATTCCCAAATAACTTTCCCCGATTGCTTGTTTTACAATCTATATCCCATCCATTTCCCCATTAATGACTAAATTATAACAGTAATAAAGACGGGTTACTTGCTCTTTTTCGGACACTTTTTTATGAAAAAGAAATATAAGTGATATATTTAAGATTGTCCTACAATAGAATTTAGTGATAAAAAATATCCACACTCTGCTCTAGATGTATATCACTGTTTTTAGAACCTTACTACCAGTTCGAAGATTACACATGTAAACATTAGTTAGTGTCACGTGATCTTTACGATCGAGCCTGCTTTAAAGTATCAAACTTGTACAATTTAACAATGTGTTTTCAATGAATAGCCGCATATCTGTCGTTGCTCCATCAAACGAATGCAAGAAGAAAACGATTTCGATAGCGTTTAGAGGTTGTTTTTTTTGGGGGGTGGGGGGGGGGGGGGGGGGGGGGGGGGGGGGGGCTTCTATTGGACCGGTTGTAATTTGTGTTAACAGAGAGAGAATAAAGAACGCGGTATATGTCAGTGATGATCGGATCTGATGTTGACACAGGATCCCATCTTTAACTCCCTCCATATAACCTCACATTTCTCCTCTGTTTCACCTTTTCCCTAACCATCACCACACCTGTTCTTTTGTAGCCAACTAACGGAAGAAAACATAAAAGAGGCAAATACACAACAAGAGAATAAAAAGTAAGTATATTTCAACCACCGGTTAAACCTAACCATAACACAACCTACATAACCACTACCCAACCTACATAACCACCATGCGTCTTTCATAACCACCACCTATCACACAAAACCACCATTCATCTTATATAAACATACCAATCCTACATAGCCACCATTCATCCTAAACAACAACCACCCATCCATCATAGCACACCCATCCTACGTAGCTGTCATCCATCCTACACAACCACTAAGCATCCTTCATAACCACCACCTATCTCTCTCAAAGATCATCTTTCCCACAAAGCAGCCATTCATCCTACATGTATATAAACAATACTAATCCTGCATAGCCACGACCCATCCTAAACAGCGACCACCCATCCTAAACAGCGACCACCCACCCTACATAACCACAACCCATCTTACAACACCACCATCCACCCTACACAACCAACAACAGACCCTTACAACCACCACCCACCCTACATAGCCACAACCCATCTTACATAACCGCCATCCATCCTACACAACCAACAACAGACCCTTACAACCACCATCCACCCTACATAACCACAACCCATCTTACAACACCGCCATCCATCCTACACAACCAACAACATACCCTTACAACCACCACCCACCCTACATAACCACAACCCATCTTACATAACCGCCATCCATCCTACACAACCAATAATAGACCCTTACAACCACCACCCATCCTACATAGCCACGACTCAAGGGGATATAATTCGAATTGTTTTCGTTGGTTTCTTTGTAGGGACCCAGAAACAAAAGTCAAGCTGCCAAGAAATCTATCAGCGAATTCAAAGTAAGTGAAATATCAATCAAACAGTTTCGGCAATGAAACTAAGCCCGTGAAAAGGGAATAATTGTCGACAAAAGGATCACGCTTCACTTTCAAATTCACTTTCCTTGTGCGATATGATGTCAGATATGTTCGAAGCTCGTTGAAATGATTGGTGGTTCCGCAGTCACCACCCTCGATTACATTTTGAGAGATCTTGACATGTCATGGCTTTGATCTTGATTGACATGGAGAATGTTGTCAATAAAACTGAACACTCTTTCCCTTCCAGAACATCTATTCCTATCATCACTAGTATTTTACCAGGGATATGCGCCCTGCAGGTAGGGCGTACGAATTGTACCTGCTGCCCCCATTGCATGATCGAAAGAGGCGACTAAATTTGGGATCTTATCTTTTCTATTCTTTCTGAACAACTTTCTTCTTCCTAATGTCTCCCTTTACAATGCCTCACTTTTCGCCTTTAGTTGAGCGTTCGCCGCTGTGAGGAAGGCTTTGGGTTCTGTCCCCTAGCCGAGACATACCACAGTCTTTAAAAATGGTAGTTGCAACTCCTGCTTAGCGCTCAGCATATTGGGAGTGGGACAACTGGTTGGCCCGTTGTCAGTATAATGTGACCGGGTGGGGTGTGCTGCTGGGTGTCTTCGGCAGTATGCTTCAGTGAGGTAGCACTATAAATCGGCAAAAGTTCCGGCCTATCACAAGGAGACTTAAAACGATCATACCGCAGTCTCCCAAAACACACATACGCACTCCCCACACGCATGCATGTCACACTCACGGGAGGCCGTCCTTAAATGACCTTAGCTGTTAATAGGACGTTAAACAAAATAAACCAAACCAAACCAAAATGTGAATGTGTATATTGTTCTTCTTTAATATTGATTTTGGATTAAAAACTCCTGTACTTGTCGATTTTTTCTTTTATCAATTGCAATCGTCATTTCGCACTACCAATTACCGATGTATTATCCACTTCGAAACCATCAATATTCAAACAAGTACTATCCATATTGTGTACATATGGCAATTTGTTTTATTTGGAAATTTTCTGACAAATTCTTATTCTTCTATGTTGAACTATCTATAAGTAATGGTTAAAGGCTTAGTTCTAATTGATAAACTGATATAATTTGACTCTTCACACAACAGAAGACGAGAAAGAAGTCCATACCGAACGGCTTATAACGAGGCTGCCCTTCGGACCTCGGTCTCACAGCATCAAAGTAGGCATGCGCATAGACAGAAATCCTCGAAGACATATTCATCAAGGTAGGTGTCGAAAATGACATGCTTTCATTTATTTATCTCTACAGCGTGTTCAATGTTGTCAGAAAGGTTTGTTATATCCGATTTTTTTAAATCATAAACTTTTCTGAGTTCCTTCTGCCAAACTATTACAATGATCGAGGACCGATGGGGCCGTGAGATAGAATTGAATCAACTACGTAAATGATATCCGAATCATTGACAAACATTTCCGAATAGGTTGCGAATCGTTGCCAGAATTCGAGTGGTTTCCGTATGGTTGACGAAAAATTTCCTAATAGTTTCCGATTTTTCGTAACCGGAAATTATAATCAAATAATAGAATGTGAAAGATAAACTTATAACATTCATATTGTACCATAAGGACATATGGCAGGAAGAAAGTGCTGGGGGAAAAGTGCGAGTATAAACAAAATCCGACATTGATAAAATCAGAATAACAATGCGATGTTTTCCTTCTCGCATAAAACAAAAACAAAACTGAAAAAAACTGAATAAAAAGAAAAATAGGGACTGTTACTTGTTGAGTTTTATTCAGTAGTACTCAACAAAGAACTTAATAGAGCCGATGTTGAAATGGATAATTAAATTAATCCTATATATTGCATTTTATAACGAAAAGGATTTAATATTTTGTCTATTTCATTAACTATTACAAGACTTTCTAAATCTTTGGTCAGGTATCAGAATTAAACTAAATCAACTAAATTAGGTTTTATAGTGCAGTGTTCATAGAAGGTAATTATTATATTTTTCAGGACGAGTTATTCTCCAGAGAGAGGGAGAATTCTACTTCCGGAGATTCATAAAGTAGAATTTGATGTCGTAAATGATAATGCTACAAAGGAATTCCCCTACAGCGGGGTACCCACTTTCAGGTAAACCGTTTTATTTATGTGGCAATATAAATATTGACCAATCAATGCAATTCCATAATCATAACATTCAATAAGCATAATATTTTAATTCTCCTCCAATCTTATACACCAAATAAATCAATTATTTTGTCCACAGTTTATAAAATGAACATATGCTATTTAAATAACAGTTATAGTTAAACACTAACAATTCATACATATATAACAATATTATCCTGTTAAAAAAGGTTGAAAAAAAAAAATCTCATCAATTCAAATTGTGGGAAAAGGTGCGTAACTCCTGCCTTAAGTTTAATCAAGTATTAACTCCCCTGTTTTTTCGCAGAGAGAAGATGCATCGGCAGTATGACATAGACGCCCCAAAACGAGTTGACGAAGACTACAAGAAAACAAAGAAAGATTTCTACTTAATGAAACTACACAAATTATCGGAAGTCCATCCATCAAATAGATCGGGCATGCGCAAAGCATATTTTGCATACCTTCAAAATAACCCCGGGTCGAAAAAGGCAGTGAAGGATTGCGTCAATCAGCTTGTATCAGATGAACCCCATTTAAAAAGTACAACTCCAAGAACCTCGTCGACTTCCCCTGTTCGGACCGGTGCAAACTAAACAGCCTATTAACGGTGAATATCAAGCAGCCTACTGCATGTTAGTGGTAAATAAATAGGCGGACACCTTACATTTTGGAAGGGAGTTATAAGGATCTTCCTTTTCTCCACTTTTGCAGCATCCAACTTTGGCAGATTACCATAAAACATTTACTTCCCGAAGATATCGGCATTAACGTAGGAAAAATAACTAGTAAGTTATCCCAAACCGCAGTAAACACGCCCAAAAAATGACACTGTTTACAAACTCAACAGAGTTGTAGGATTCATCTCAACTGGAATCTTAAAAGTGTACAAATTGTCTGTTTATCAGAAATGAACTAAGATATTTGCAATTACTGGTAGGAAGTTGGGTTTCAAATCTAAGATCCAATTAAAACATGTGAAATAAAAATAGAAACACATGCATGCATTTCTTCTAAAGACATTAAATTGTAACATTGTGTTTATGCATCAAGTTGTTATGTTCTATATTGAAGAATATAAGAGTACTTAAATTTTAAATTTTAAATTTTTGACTCATTCGAATATTTATTGTTACTTTACGTGAAGTGAAAAACAAATCGCAAGATTTAACACGATGGTATGATTTTATTAACCACTAGGCTCATCTATAAAACTACGAAATATTATTCTCGAAATACATTAGGTGCATACGTTATTTTTCTTGCAGTGATGTCATATTTGATTAACTTTGTGTTAAATAGTTAATTTGTTAGTCAAGCATTTTTTTCCGTGTATGATATTATGTTGCATCCATGCATAAGTAGTATTAAGTGTCTTCAAATAACCGTTGTAGACAAGCATGTTACATTGAAATTTTTTTCCATGTACCCGTTTCCATTGTTTGACCCCATATTCAAATCTTTAGTATCATGACCATAAACTTTAAACATAGAAACAGTTTTTTTATATGGCAGCCGCGATATCCTCCTTTGAACAGTAATATTGACGTTTTGTAAAAATAAAATCTGATTCTTTAGTCACAACAACTGTGCTCTTGTGTTAATAATATTACTTTATCCTACTACCCATGCGAAGGATTTCATGCGGTCCATACTATGTTCAAATAAGAAACAGAGTCCGTTGATAAACGTAATGCATATACAGTGTTTTCTACCAGAACACGTTTGATTTACGCTGAATGAAATCCACGATTCGAATATTAAATAATGTGATCTGGCGGTTTTTCTGTTGGGATTACCTTGACTTCGTACGTATGGCACAAACAAAATGTCATGATTTAAGTCATGTGATCCTGGCGGTTGCCATATGTTTCTCCTTAATAAACATGTTTGTCCTGTTTTCCTGTGTAGTGAAGAAGGGATAGCTAACTTGGTGTTTGTTCATAGCTTTATATCCCCGCGAGTATGACCAGCTGAACAGTAACCTTAGTTTCCATTCATTGATGACTTGATATATTATGGTTATTTTGCACTTCTCATACAGATTTATTGCATAAATAATGTTTCATTGTGCATTCAGATATACACACGGGGGAGCAAAACTATTTTTCTTCTAGAACATAAGATGTCTCGATTAAAAACGTACTTGTCATTATTACTGTCATTGTCGCTACTTTTTTCTCCGTTTTTTTTTTTTTTTTTTTAATTTTACTATTCGTACCTCACTGTTTAATTTTCTTTGGTGTGGATGTTGAAATAGGTGTATACTAGTCAATGTATTTGTTAACTTAAAAATTTGTTAACCGCGGTTTAATTCCAAAACAGCCTTTAAATACTATTTTAAACAATCATGGATACTATAGATGCTTTATTTTTTAATATTGTACGTAAACATTAGTGGAAGTAGAGAAGTATTCTTATTTATTTATTTGATGGTAACATGTAAGTGAAGAATACTTTTATTTATTGTAAATTACTTATATATCGCGAATACTTTATTTCGCAAATTTTCCTTTTCAGACATATTCGCGAACACATGATTTCGCGAACGCTGATCTAGAAATGACTTTTTGAATTTGTGAACGACGAGCTATAAGAGACATGGATTTTGTAAGACACTTTTTATATCGTTAACCAATAGTTTGACTACCGTCCAAATATGTCATTTGGTACAAATAATCGAGAAAGATTTTTACGCGATTGACTGTCCTCCAATAGTAACGCGAAAAAAAAATCTCACGTGAAGTGATTGACAGTAGTGAATTATATCACTTAATCATGACGATTCAATTTGAACGTAAATACAATTTTTAGTTTATGCATATGTTTAAAAGAAAAAAAATGCAAGTAATAATATATGTAAAACCATTTTTGTTAGTCAGGTAGTAAATATATGAAAAAAAAAACATTAAAAAAATTACACGGCTGTTAATATAGTAAGTGTATTCAATGGCCCGCATTATTTCATTAGGTACATCGTTCTTGTCATTTTGACGTCTGCGAATATAAAGTTTTTGAAAAAAATGTATATTGTTAATTCTTTACATTGACATATCATCATATCGCAAGCAACACTAAAATATATCGGGAAAATTCGCGAAATAAAGAACCTACGAAATTGGATAGTATATCAGTATCCGTTTTTATGCTATCATATGTGTTACCATTGTCATCTCCGTGTTATATTTGTATGTGTATATATATATATATGAAGTGTATAATATGTAGATAGCAAATTAAACTATAGTGAATCATTATGTAAATATCATCAGTAAATTAAATTATGAAGTGAATTGTCTTGGTCTTTGTTTTTTTATCGTAAAAGCAATACGGAATAGTTGAATATTATTTTTCGCGGTCCTCGTTGTTGATATGAAACTTAAAAAATGAATACAACAAATTAACTTAAAATGTGAAGCTTATAATTGTCTGTATTGATTATCGAAGTTTAACAAGAACATATGAAATACATGATTTTTTTATATTGTTAACACTTCCTAATTGTCCTGTCTATGTCGCTCCAATCTTTAGTTAGCTATTATATCTTACGGAGATACATAATAAAATACACAGGCAAAATTCCACATTGTGAAATTTTTTCGTGAATTTTATGTGAAAAGTTTCATGTGAATTTCACTTTTTGCCCTTTCACGTGAATTTCACATGAAGTTTACGTGAAGGACTTTTTCTTGTGTACTTGTTTGATATAGATATAGGATATGATTTTGATCGACAAAATTCTCCGATTAAAAACCTCTTAAAACCCTTTTTCACGACATAAATACATGTATTATTCAGTAGTGCTTCGATTTTCAACGGTAAATCAATGTTTGATCGCAATTGCATTACATTTAATTTTTGAGGGCAGAACAGGTTTTGATATCGTCTATGATAGAGCATGAACATGAAATCTCGCGAATATTAAAACCCATGATTATCTACACTGTACATTGCTGGAACGTCATTGTCTCAGACACAATTCAAGTGAAATCTTGATAGTGTAGTCACGATCTCAAAATATTAACGAATTGTAAGATTTTACGAAGTTCGAAATTATCGAGAATATCGAAAGAAGAACCTCCCGAATGATCGCAACAATAGGTTATTGTATAAAGTAATATATGAAATATATGTAAATATTTGATATAATGTACATTATGAAATATATGTAAATATTTGATATAATGTACATTATGAAATATATGTATCCAAATGTGTAGGCAAATCCATTCTTCTCCATATGGCTAATACTTTATAGGCTAATAATGGGGGCGTAGAAGTTTGATTCAAGGATGTGGGGCTTCCTGACCCAACGGTTGCTAGTTCGAGTCCCGGCACGGGCGCTGTGTTGTATCCTTGAACAACATACTTTAACCTGTTGTATTTAAGTCGACTAAATTAAGCATTGATGTCATCATTTTTTTTTTTTTTAGTTTCATCGGGGTATGAAACAAATTTTGTTTGCAAACTGTATGAATCCGCGTAGCGGATTCTTACAGAAGTTTGCAAACAAAATTTGTTTCATACCCCGATGAAACTAAAAAATAATTGACAAAAACGCTTATAATTAATTTTTGAAAATGATTTTCTAATCTAAAACATGTTTTATGTATAATTTTACTGTTTTTAAATGCGATTCTTTTTCTCAAATCAATACGCAACGTCAATTGTCGTATTGTGACGTCACATTTTTCGCGCCATTCTCGGAATTTCTTTCATAGAAGAATGAAAAGAATTTTTCGACCAATCACATATGAGTATTTACCACGAAAACAAAGAAAAGATAATTATCTGTAAATGAGTGCGTAGCAGAGTAGTGCAAGAAATGACATGTGTAAGCTGTTGGCACTGAAATGGTGACTCCGGCTGTTTTTTCCTCCAGAAGTTGAGAAAGACATTGGCTGGTTGCTAAAGGCGAAATAACCACGGATGATAATTTGTGAACCACTTTGGGCGGCTTTGTTGTTGTGATAAAGCGGTATATTAAACTCCAAACCAATATCGATCATTAATTATTAGTAATCAATAAGCTTAATGAAACAAGACACGATTAAATATATAGAATAGAAAAAAGTTTATTTCATCTGTATTCTACAACATTATGAACTCTATTCATTAGAATAGTCAAGTTCATGATCTTACTTTACACATTAAACAAATACTATCGGTTATCACAATCGCTTGGGCAGTCATCAATTTACACAATAAGTCATACATTCATATTTATCTGAAAACAATTTCATTCGCATAAAATCTTTCAGAATTTGAATTATGCTATATTCGAATCATACCACTTCTTTTAAGTAACTTAAGTTTAAAAAAAAAAACAATAAACAATATAGGATATTTTTGGGAAGGCCATATTAAATAACATACGGGTGTCAAATAGCACACAAACGATACCTAAATAGAGAAATGTCAACATTATATAAATTATTTTAAAAGTCTTGTAGATAGCTAACATATAGATCAATGATATCCGTTAGGGGAGAAAGGCACATTCTGTAGTGGGTATCGATACAATTCAATGTACACAAAGTGTTAAACAATTTAAATCACAATATACATAGACAACACATTTTTTTATCAAATGTCAATTTAGCACATTATTTAACTGAATCTGTAGAAAGTGAAAGAATAGCAGCATTAAAAAGAGACTTTGATGAATATAAAGATAAAAACAACAACAAACAAGCAAAAACCTAGCAACGATCTAAGCTGTTATCATTTCCCTCCTGTTTTAATAAAGATACAATATGCAGATATTTTTTTCTATTTTGTTTGTATGAGAAGGGCTAATTATGCACTTTAATATTGTATTCCTAATATAAACATACATTATGTATTTCTATAACTATCTTTTTCAATCGTATTTTTATCTTCTGATATACATGTAATGAGGGTGATTGTCCATATCTACTTATCTGAAACAAAAGCCTACAATTGCACATAGAAACTGACATTTAAGTAAAACGATTACGTTTTAAACGCAATACTTGTATTGTAACAGAACAATTTAATTGTCATTCAGAAAAAAATTATAACAATAAATTAATCATAAATTGACCTAGATACCCTTTATTCTATTCAAGATATACAGTCCTACAAGAGGAAGAAAAAGTTATTCTGAGGTTAAAGAATTTATTGTAGTGGAGTTATTCCCTTTCACAATATACTATAAATACAAAATACGACTTTTGGCATTTCATTCTAAACTTTATCGTTTGAAAATGTTACCGGACGGAATATTTCTCAGAGTTAAGGAAGTACCATAATAACATTGTAATACAAATATTAAATAGGTTTACGTCATGTTAAAGGATCACATTTTGAAGTTTAACAATTTTGTCTCAACCATATACAATCTAGAAACTTATCCGACGAAAACAGTTATAACGTCATATAAGTTCGTAACCATGACGTCATACAAATGTATATGTCCGCATTCACAGCCATGATGAATTCCCATACGTAATCAAACATGTCGTTACGAGTATTTCATGACGTCACCTGTCTGATCTACGTGAAGTTTAACATATCTCAAGTGCTTGCCACTGCTTGTTGATGGTGTGTCTCCTCCAGAGCGGGCGTTTCCTGTTCGTCCTGTTCATTTCCTTCGTCAGTATCCAAGGTTTTTACACAGTCCTTTACAGCCTTACGTGATCCGGGAGTGTTTTGGAGATATGCAAAATATGTCCTACGCATGTGCGGACGATTGAGCGGATGTATCTCGTCCAATTTGTGAAGATCCATTCTGTAGAAATCGTCCTTCGTTCGTTTATAATCCTTGTTGACCTTCTTCTTTGCGTTTGAGCTAAACCGGTCCTTCAGTTCCGTCCTGGTAACAAAACAATGCTAATTACACAAAATATACAGATATGTGTTTGCATAAAGATATGTCTTAACATCACTTAAAGCATATTTGAGTTATATATATTGTTTTCTACTGCACCGCATTGGATAATCCAGTACAACGTATGATACATATGAATAAAAATATATGAATAATATTATGATTAGAATATAACATACACATATGAATTACCAGATGATATATGTAAGTAATACATCAGTATGCTTAAATGATACTTATATGATGTTGAACATTAGTCTTGAGATAGATGTTTCAATAATTTGTAAAGGTACGATTATATTTCATTTTTTTAGCTATTTACTGAATCATTACACAGGCCATATTTTGTCTGCCATCACGTCATTACCTAAACTTAGCAACCTCGTTGTAAGGGAACTTCTTGGTGGCATTTTCCTTTCCAGAATTAAAATCAACAACTGGAAATTTAGGAAGTCTTGTGCTTCCTTCCTTTGGAGATGATTCTTTCTTTTTCTTTTGCCTAATGATAGTGATATTACAAACTTATTACACGACATTTGTTGACTTGGTTCAGAAAAAAATGTCACATTTATAGTTTTATTACCACGCATATACAATATACATAGTTGGTTACAAGCATATTTTCTCCAAATCTATCAAAGGTTTCCGCGTGCAATCTTATTGTCTTTAAAGTAAACATTTTTTATCATTTTGAGTAAGAATTAATTTCTGTATTCTCTGCTTTCATTCTCGAACTTTTATTAAAACATATTTTAACAATTTTGAACAATTTTTCTTTCATGTTTTTTTGCAGTTTTTCCTACTCTACACAAAAATGTTCTTTATATGCGGTATAGTAACTATAACGACAATCCGACTTAAAAATTTGTCAAAGTGAAAGTTATCACTCATTGATGTGAAAAAGTTATTGTATTCGGACAAATATGTATTTGGTTTGATTGAACAACTCGATATGTTAGCAAAACTTCTTCAGCATTTCTTTTTACAACCAATCAACTTATTTACAGAGACAAATTCAGAATCATCCTGAACTTCGATATCAAGCTTTTTAGATATGTATTATCATGACAGTGTACTTACGATTTAGGTTTGTCTCGGCCCTGTCCCTTTGGCTGTTCTAACTTAGGGAGTATGTTTTTGTCCATGCGAAGGTCAATCCAAGGGTCACACAGTCCAATAGCTGTACTTCTCGTGGTGTAACCTTGGTGAAAGTCATCCCCCTGCTGTAAATGAAATAATTACCTGCACTAATTCCAGTATTCGAAAGATCATAGACTGGACAAGGTATCTTATACAAGGTATATTTGCGCCGGTAAAAAGTTGATGGTAAGTTTTTGGGTAACAACCTTTCCTTTTTAACTTCTGAACTGTTTATCAGTTTAGACTCGTATTCTTCCTATTGTAAGGATTCAAGAAGGTACAACAAAAGAATGAGAAACGTAAGCTTTCTGCCTTTGACAATATAATCAAGGTAAAATATTTCATCAGCCGAGAGATTTATGTAGATAAGAGGTAAAATGGTTAGCCATAGCTAAATAGCCCACACTAAAGAACTTCGCTCATAACAACAAGCCAAACATGTCAGTCATAAGAAATGTTCTTGTTTTATATCACCCTTATAAATATAACGACATATTATGGAAACACTGCAAGAACAAGATTTCATTTCTGTCTTCAACTAAACAATCATTCCTGGGGTTAAAGGCATATTTCCTGTATGAACGGGATAAAAAAAATCGTGAAGAAAGTAAACTCATTGATACTGTAATTTCCCATGTAAGTAATACGTTCTATGAAATCTATTATTAATATCAATGAATGTCAGAATGCGTACAAAATTCAAGTTGTTTGATTATTGCTAAAAAATAACGTCATTATCCCGGATTTCCATTAAATATCCATTTCCATTTAATCCTGGCTGCAATAAAACAATAACATATTCCTCCACAATAATCGGATGGGGAAAGCTAAGTAAGTGGCGGTCAGATATCGGATTAGTGGTTGTGTGATAATTGGGGTTCTTTGCAGAGCTTTTTGGATTTTTTCCCCTGGCCATGCAAATTAGCATGTTTGTTTAGTATTGGTGATAAGGAAAGGAATGGTCAAATATATCCGTATAATGGTTACTGTGGACGAATATTACAGTTATTATACACTAAATTCTAAAATTGATTTTTATAATGATTTTGGAATTAAAAATCACTCAGTATATAAACTCAATAAAGGGTGTAACGCACAAAATATTGGGGATTATTGAGAAAGTAAATCCGAAAATTGAGACTCAACGTGATGAATTCACCTTGACAGTCTTGATGGAAGTCCAGTTAGTAAACGACTGTGCCACCTGACCACACATTCTCGAATTACAATAAAACCTTCATGACAAATATGCGTTATCAAAATAGATATTTTATGTATATGCATTCTAACAATGTCAAATAACAAGGAGTGTGTAAAATAAGTGGAATTCCTAAAGAAAAGACATTTCTAGTTTGAATAGAATCTCCAAAAGGTAGTACAGGATTAACTGCTCTAAATGTTAAGTATGAAATTGAAGATTATCGGATTTAAAAATAAAGTGGTGAAGGGAGACAAGTCTGGTCCCGATTTAGGTATAGGCAACATGATGTGGTGTGCTGGAAAAGGAAGGGCACAAAATCCAATATTAGTGAAGAGACATCGACAATTAATCAATAAAATGGGAAACAATAACTTAAGCGTGCACCATGAACTTTTCTCGTTACTTCGTGTGCATATAAATAGATATTCTGAAATAATTACAACATGCTACCTGTTAACTTGAATAACAATCATTTAATTCAATGCAAATACTGTGTAAGCTTCGACCTACTTCCTCGTTTTATATTAATTGCTCGAGAAAAAGCTTGTTAAACGTGGGTTTTTTTTAATCTGTATATGTTTTAATTACAGTAGAATTAAACAAAATTTAAAGTATATCTTTTACGAT
Source organism: Pecten maximus (assembly GCF_902652985.1). Taxonomy (NCBI): domain Eukaryota; kingdom Metazoa; phylum Mollusca; class Bivalvia; order Pectinida; family Pectinidae; genus Pecten; species Pecten maximus. The sequence continues at coordinate 14,274,917 of NC_047032.1, forward strand.
TAAAATGACCCAAACAAGTAATAATATCTTTTGGAAAGGAACACGTTTGCAGTAAGTGTACATATTTATGCGGTATCTAAGTTTAGCGATTTTTCGCTCGGATAACATCTTTAAACAAATTCATCATTTGAAGTTACGTTATCTTGTATTATTGTATCTTGTAACAAATGTTTTACAGATATTTATGACGTTGAAAATCCCAAATGCACCATTACATTAACATTGATCGGGAATATTTTAGTTCGCAAAACTATACACATTTACAGCATATCACGAAATCAGTCGAGATGAAGTTCATCGGTTAAAGCTGTAAGTTAGACAATCAACTGCAAACAAAATCACGACAAGCATTTCTAACAGACGGAGAAAGAAAAAGCAGGAACCCAGCTTACTGGAGGGCGGCCACGACTGACTGGCCTCTGTGGCTGGAGTTCTTCATCGGGCTACAAAGACAAGCAGGGTACATCACAACATACATCGCCGCCCACCAGAATTCCAAACAAATAACAAATGCCATCAATAATTGGCCTTGGAATGGATCCCAAGCATCGCCGGTCACCAAAAGCAAAACATGTGACTTTCGAAATAATTGTGAATTAAAATGTTATCCCCAAAATCCCGTTTAAGGATCACCAGGCACCAAAAAATGTAACTTTCGAAATGAAAGTGACGTCAATTTCGCTGAGCCTAAAATCCTGTTTAAGCATTTTCGGCTACCAGAAAGCAAACATTGTTGATTTTGGAAATACTTTTTTAAAAATATAATAATCAAATATATTATGTATCTGACCCCAAAATCCTGTTTGATATCATCAGTCACAAAAAGCGAAAATTTTATCAATTTATCAACTCTTTTGGCGCAATCCTTGAGTAAAAAAATCATAACTGTTTACCAATAAGCGGGATAATGCCAAGCATCGTGTAACATGCCCTTGGATTTATTTGCTTTAATATAATATATTTAGTAATGTTTCTATGTGAACAAAGCGAGGAAAAAAACAAATGATATGAATAAAGGAAAACGTTAACGACATGCTATTTTTATTACAAAATAAACAATATACATTTTAATCTGTGTTAAATATTAAGTGTGTTAGAAAATTGTGAAAATATATGTTTAGTGATGTTTTCATAATACTGTTTAATGATAATATAGATAAGCAAAGCAAAAATTTCAACAGAATTTAAGTAAATTATCAAACATAAACTGTACTATAGCCAGTTTTATATTGTAGCTAGGCTAAATACTAGATAAAATGTACCATAACCAGCTTTATATTGAAGTTAGGCTAAATACTAGATAAACTGTTGTATAACCAGTTGTGAACTGTAGTTAGGTTAACTGCTTGATTAACTATACTATAACCGGTTTTATACTGTTTGTATGCTAAATCCTAGATAAAATGTACCATAACCAGCTTTATATTGAAGTTAGGCTAAATACTAGATAAACTGTACTATGACAAGTTTTATATTGTAGTTAGGTTAAATGCTAGATTAACTGTACTATAACCAGTTGTGTACTGTAGTTAGGCTAAATACTAGATAAACTATACTATAACCAGTTGCATATTGTAGTTAGACAAAATGCTAGATAAACTGTACTATACCCAGTTTTATACTGTTTGTATGCTAAATACTAGAACAACTGTGCTATAAAGAGGCTTACACTTTATTCATAGTTAGGCTTAATACAAGATAACCTGAACTATAACCTAGATTATAGCATAGCTAAGGTAAATACCAGATTACTTGTGATATAACCAGGTATACTCAGTAGTTAAATAAAATTATGCTACATTTGTATTCGCTATTTGATACAAAAGTTACGTTAAGTAGTTTCCACTAATTATATATTATCAGATACAACGTGGTTAAATGCGATTGATAAAATGTCTTGTTAACAAGTTTAAACTCTAGTTACGTAACATTTGTACAGTGTCCTTTAACTAGGTTTATACAATAGTTATGTAAATTTGAACTAGGTTTATGCAATAGTTATATAAACTTTAACTAGGTTTATACAATAGTTATATAACCTTTAACTAGGTTTATGCTATAGTTATATAAACTTTACCTAGGTTTTTTTACAATAGTTATATAAACTTTAACTAGGTTTGTGCAATAGTTATATAAATATTTACTAGGTTTTTACAAGAGTTATATAAACTTTAACTAGGTTTATGCGACAGGTATATAAAATTTAACTAGGTTTATAACAATAGTTATATAAACTTAAACTAGGTTTATGCAATAGCTATATAAACTTAAACTAGGTTTATGCAATAGCTATATAAACTTAAACTAGGTTTATAACAATAGTTATATAAACTTAAACTAGGTTTATGCAATAGCTATATACACTTAAACTAGGTTTATGCAATAGCTATATAAACTTAAACTAGGTTTATGACATAGCTATATAAAGTTCGACTAGGTTTATGCAGTAGTTATATAAAGATCCATATATAAACTGTACTGTAACTAGTCGTTAGGTAAGATAGCGTATATAACCTGTGATCAAGTTTCTACATTAATCAATCATTTTCATACCCAAACACTTACCAAATTTATCAGGTAATTAGGTACATATGTGTTGTAGTAAGGCTCCAGACTTGTCCACACAAACGGAACGTGTTCTTTGCTAAAACAAAAGTACATCCATATATATGTATAATGATATAATGTTCTATTACGTGTAACATTATTTTCTCGGCATGGGGTTTGCCATGTTTGCATTGATATGATATTAAAAAAAAAGTAAAACAGGGATTGAAAAGTGTGCTTGCGAGCTTTCAAACACATTTGTTTCCATGGCCAAGCAAGGTAACATGTAACAAAGGGAAAAGACGTTTTCTTTTCTTTTGTGGTTTTGTTGTCAATGACCTAAGAGGCACGATATGATGCAAGTAATGTGGTATACACTTGTATGTTGTAAATGAAAACGAATATTAACATCCGGAATAATTATTAACACTCTGAACTATCATTAACACCAGGAATAATTATGTATATGTATGATGAGATTTTTTTTTTTTTTTTTTGCTTTTCGTCGTTTTAAAATGGATACACTTTTATATTTTTGTCCTTGAAGATATCATTTAGTACAATTCTTTTATTCCTGAACACGTGAATCTGAACCCTTTTCTAACCAAACAGTGATTGGTAAACAACGACCTCCACACCCGACATATATTTATAGAACATTGCAAGTAATTAAACACAAGATGCAGAAGTGTCCGTTTCATTCAGTATGGAAAATTTGCAAACCGTGAAAAGAATGGCAATGGTATTATTTCAACAACATTAACTAATTTCAGGATATTATATAACTTACAACTGTGGTTTCTTGATGTTTTCTGCCTCTTTTCCAAGTCGTACTCGTAGTCGTCGAAGCTCCTCCTGGAAATAATCCTTCTTTTTGTTGCTTTCTGCGAAAAAAATATCCTGTCACTGTAAGATTTATCTTTTAAAGTATTTGATTTCTGTGGATACAAAATTATCGTGAAAACTACATCTATTGGCTTGAAGCCTTTGAACGGAGGAGGGGAGACAGATGTGAGCCATGGAGTTTTTGTTATTGGGAATGATTCAACAAGATATTCGTAAATTTCAGAGAATGCAGGAGTTGTTTTTAACACCCCGTGTATCTTTTAATGAAAAAATTGTGAAAACTACATCGATTTGTGATCGAAACCTTTGATAAAACGGGGGAAAGTTTTTAACCAAGGAGCGGTAAAGTTGGGATTCTTAAAAATATTAGTTTTAGAAATTATTGATCAAGATCATATCAAAGATGTTTAGAACATCATGATGTAATTTTTGAAACATAAAAACATAAGCTCCTAATAAGTGAGTACCTAATGAATCGTATTTGAAAAGAAGAATACGTCATACATTCATAAAAAAGTAAATCATTTTATTTCCGTATGTAGTCTAGCACTTATGTGGAATGTATAATTTCGTAAACGAGTCTTATGATATCAACTCGAAAAAAGCATAGTTGGATACTTTATCGTATACTTTGCATTAAATTAATTAATATGTTTTTGCAGTTTTACATTTTCGCATCAATTTGCTTTGCGTAAAATGTAACGTACATTTATACTAATTACAATGTATTGATTCCATGGATAATGCCTTTTTTACGTTTTACGTTGATAATGCGTTATTATACTTTAAAACAAACCTTCCGACATCCTTTTGAGTCCGTATAGAAATGATACAGTGCATCAAATCATTCGTAACGATATTACCACTTATTACATTACAGGAAATTGGCAAGCATGAGGCAATGTTTAGTGATTCGCAGATTCACCAAGCTTATCTATCTATTACAAAGATAAAATTTGGATTTGGGAAAATGGGAAAAGTGCAATAAACAATTTTAAAAGAATTAAATAAAAAACCTAAAGCTAGAATATTATTTTCTAATCCGATTAATATAAATAATTGATACATGATATGCAATGATTATGTACATTTTATATACATATATTTACATTTGTCTGGCATTGTCACTATATAGTCTGTTTGAGAGCTCTGGCATTGATGTACCTATAAATGCCATCCATCACGCGCTTCACTTATCAGCGTATTAATACAACACAAACCGGAACTACAATATCCAGGATAATTAGGTTTAACGACTAATAATTTTGTCTACATTATTTGTTATAGAAATATGCCATTTGCGCATTACGTTGATAATAAAATTATTAACAAAATTGAGTTTTTTTTTTTAATTTTCCACGTACTATTTTGTTTGTCAAAAAACACGCGACCATGTTCCGGCTGTTCCAACGACTGACGAAAAATCTGCTGACTGTCGATAAGGCGGGAATTATGAATTTTAAATATGAATTATAGCATTTAGAAATGTAAAAGGAATGTAAATATAAGCGTTGAACTGTTTTTGTATGGTATTTATGAACTATTTGAATGCCAGAGCTTTGCAAGCAAAGTAATCATAATGTCCTAACGCACATTATGTTGTTTGCTTGCAAAGCTCTGGCATTCAAATAGATCATAAATACCATACAAAAACAATGCAAGTATATACATGATAATGAATTATCCTATCAAGAGGATTAAGTAGACATATTATTTTCAGATAACATCAAATATGCTTCTCTATACTGTAGAGTATTTAAAAAGATTGTTAAGATGATAATGGCCTAAATTAATTTATAATTATTTTCCCGTTAGCAAAGCACTTGATTATAGATCTGATACTAATGCTAGCAATGGGTTTAGTGTTTTAATAATGTACATTTTTATTTTCTGATACTTGATTTCAGCTACAGTGAATATCATATCATTTTTTTGCTTTTTTGATTGAACGAATTAACAAAAAATATGAAATGATAAAATAGACAATGATTTGTTAGTAGCTAAGCACAACATTAATGTTTACAAATAATATAAGATGAATTGGGTGAGAACATATCTGAAATAGAATAGTATATATATATAATATAGCATTCTACTATTTAATGTGATTATTGCATATTACACATTAATATATTTTGTCTTGGTATCTCGTGATATCAAAAATGTTTTTCCTCTTTGTTTTTGTAAATGTATCTTTGAGAGATGCCTTGTCTTAAGTGTCGTTTTATAAGCCAAGACGTTCGAGAAAACGTGGATGCTTATGAATATACTCCATATAAATACTTTATTATAGGTTCATGCACATTCACCTACGATCTAACTGTATCTCTAAATCTCTAAAAGAGGTGTTTCTACATACCAATACTACTTATTTCAGATACAATATAATTTTAAGGTTTACGTGCAATATGGTGTCAGCTAGACTTTTCCCATTATTACAAGATACGTACATGTACACGTGGAAGCAGGTGATATCGTGTCACTGACGAATATCGTATTTTCAGAGTTCACATAATAGTTGATAATTACACAACATTCATTTCCATAGAGTAAGTTATTTACAAATTATTTACCTGATTATAAAAGAAATTATACCATTGCATGCGGCTAAAATTGTTAAAAGTATAGTATATAACAAAATTTATAAATTATCTCCCTTGGGTCATCTAGTGATGCTAAGAAACGGATATCGTGGATGGTAATATATGCACATGCGCATGCATCACCTACCTTCGCCTTTTTTGGCGGGTTTTTCCTTCTTATTGTCTTGTTTTTTCCCTGGATTTGTTTAAGAAAGCAAACAAATCAAACACTAGCAGACTGATTAATTCGACAAAATGTACGAAATACTGAGTTACAACAGAAAGGTATGCAATAGCAGACCGGAAATGCAAAATGGAGGAAACGTATAAAATCAAAGAGGATAAACCTTTATCAAATGAAAACGTACTTATTGATGGTACATGCATATCTATTAAAAACAAACAAGAAAAAAAAGCAAAAAAAAAAAAATATATATATATATAAACGGACGAACGTCACAATTCATATGCCAAGTCAATAATGCTTCCTAAGTATTAATGAAGTTACAGTTTGTATTGATATATTGCAAATCATTTTGTTAAATTGTCCGGTAGTCAAACACATTAACACATGAAAAACGTCTGTTTTCACATATTCTACCAAATCAACATACTTCGAGGCCAGTTATATTTGTAAAATAGTGAGATGAAATATACATGCAAATAACTTTAAAGAAACGTCTTAAAAGGGGCATATACTCGATATATATGTGTATGACGCATAAAACAAGTTTAATATATATATCTCCAAAATAAAACTCTTTTTATTTAGTGATTTGATATTGATACTGCGTAAAGTGGCATACATGTGATAAGAGATGGTATCATAATAACATATGATTGTGATATACAGATTTGATATGACATTCAAATTGTTCTAAATGTGTCAACTACATGTATAAGCATTCTTTATAGCGTGAACATGCAATTTATGAAAAATATGGAATAAATAAAGCTATCTTTTTAGCATTTCATAGTGGAATAAGAAATGTATGCGAGATGACATGCTCTAGAATTACATGTTCACATTTGTGCAATAGAAAGTAACTGTGCATGAATTGTTGAAGAAGTTAACATATCAAATTCAACTTTCAATTATTGGAAATTTTGAAAATGATTATCAATACAAAAACTCATTTATTGAATAAAGGGGGAAAAAAGCCCGTCCTTAATTCTAATTAGTTTGAAACCAGAACAGTAATTTTCTGGAAAAAATATACTTATCTTTTAATCTTATTTTTATTACATTTTACATTTTAAATATGGGGAATACTTTAGACATTAATATTGTTAACAGCAAAGTAATTACAACAATAACATTATAACTACATAATTATATTGTTGATTATAGCGATTATAATTAACATTATGCCTATGTTTCAAACAGCTGTCTATATCAGAATTGACACAAATATGTTTTGCGTCATTGTTCCGTAACAAATGTATATATATTGAAGTTATTCCTTATAGTTTGATCTACCAGCACTGTATATAATTCCTGTGACAATCTGCTAATCAGAAACGACGTCATTTTCTTTTGGGCTGTTATTATACATGTTATGCCAATGAAAACGATCGTTACAAAATCATATAATTTATTATTCATTTCAGTAAGTTATCTTTAATTTTCATGGGTTCTATTTTCGATATTTATATATTTACTACACCCTTGGGCTATGTGTTAACAAAATTGAAATCATGTGCAATACACGGTTGTTAGTTAATTGGTTCTATACCAAAACATCTAACCAATTGCTATGCACATATCTGTATAAGAATCACAAAGACGTTTCACTTTTACTTATACCTAATATTGTCATTATGCGACATTTTCATTTGTATATCAAGTTATGACGCGGATATGTGTACAGCCTTGTGAGGTGGAGGGCCTTAGTAACCGTTCACCAGTGGAACATCAATTGTAGCATCTGCAGGCATATTAAAGCAATGTATGATAAAGTCGAACAATAGATATTGCAGTGTATTGTAGGTAATTTGATTTGTAATAAAACTTTCTTTGTAGAATAGGTAAATAGTCAAATGAATATGTGAAATATATAATTATTCAACGGCAGAAAAGAATACAATTTCAGTATATCAGATGCTGATATAAATAATGGTGGGATTGAATAAAACGTTGAACTATTTATTGAATTGTTTGAACTCTCCTTCACTGAGATAATGGGAGACATTTCTAGACTTTGGCAAAAAATTTACTTGGGAACTTTCCCCTTCGCGTTATCTATGTTTCTTGCGTGGCGCTAGAAGCAGTATACCACATGTTTAGAGTTGGGCTTGTTGTTTAAAACACGCGCACTCTTATTTTGATGCTTAATGAACCCTAATTTTTGTGCTAGATGAGCCCTTATTTTTATGTTTATTGAACCGTTATTTTTCTGCTCAGTAAACCCTTTATGTTCATTGATGATGCTAATTAACGCTGTATTTAAGATTTGGTTTGTACTGCATGTGATGTAATTAATCATTAAGGCCCATTCCCTCAGGAACGTGACCTTGACACTAGCCCTCCAGGACAGGTAAAGTCCACTCATCAAACAAAACTTAAACGCATGATAACAAACAGCAGTTGAGTGGGTTAGTAAAAGCAATACATGTAACTCTATCTAGATAGCGATCATGGTATGAGTAAAGCAAAAAGCCATACATTCCTGCAAAAAGTCATGCGAAAGGTTCAACTTATAGAATACCATATCAGAGTGAATGCATGCGCAGAAAAAAAGGTTTCTGAAAAGACTGGGAGTCGTGTTGGCAGCCGGAAAATCTAGTTACGACGGATCAAAGAATGTCGGAAGGCATTTTGAAAGTGTGTGTGTTTGGTATCCATGCGTTATGAATAACACTAGCAGAATAATCACCTCTGCTTATCATGCTGCCGTAGTTAGAGGTCTTTGGGCGTCTGAGAGAGACAAAGGAGGTAGACTTTGTAGAGGCTTCTGGTTTATGATCGGGTCTTCTAAAGGGTTGTGCACTACGGGATGTTGTTCGAGTCGCATGCTTATGTGCTGGCGACGAAGAATTGGAAGAAGAGGAAGGAGTGTTACCTTTTGTTTTTGTAGTCGTAGTAGAAGTTTTGTTTGTTTTCACACTGTCGTCCATTCTTACACTTTTTCTAGACTGTTGAGCCTGATTCTGTTTAACAGGTTCAGTTTTCTGATCTTCTTTGGCCTTGTCGCTATCTTCTGAACGGGAAGACATGGAACTATCTGATCTATGCGACTTCTTTCCATAATCGTCTTGAAGACCGCCATATGTTTCATCTGGTATTTCTTTATGCTCGTCTTCTTCCCTATCATCAACAACTGAATCCCTACCGTCATTTTCACTTCCATGTCGATTTTCTCTCTCAGTATCGTTTTTATGTTGTTCGTCTGTATCTGTGACGAGTGTCGAGTGATACGTATCATCATATTCCTGCTGAGGTTCGCGATCAACTTGGGGTTCTTGTTCAGCCTTAGTCGCTTGCTCTACTTCGCCTGCATGTTGTCCGTCTCTATCCGATTGCTGTTCTGTCGATCTATCTGACAAGACTTCTTTATCATTTGTTTGATTTTGTTTCTCTTCCTCTTGAGGTGGTTCTTCCATTCCATCGTCTTTCTCCGACTTCTGTTCATCGGAGGATATTGGGGGTAAGTTAGTGATTTCGTTTTCTTCCGAGGCTTCGTCTGTGTTTTGGAATGTTTTGTTTACATCCGGAAGATAACTCTCATCATTCTTCTTTTCAGAATTAAGTATTTCCATCTTTCCTGCAGATTCCCGCTGATTAAAATATATTCCTGATCGTCTGGTGGCGGATGTGTGTCAGATATTCGCTCGTTTTGTAAAGTATCTATGGTTTGACCACTATCACTTTCAATTTTAATCACAGATTCTTGACTATCTTCTGCTTCGTTAGTTGTAGCAGCACCAATATTTGATTCTTCTTGTGGAACGGATGTATTTGTATTATCTGCAGCACTAGTATCTGGGGTATTGTTTTTAAAAGTGGTATCAGTGTTGTCATTAATATTAGCTTTATCTTCGTCACTAACGTCAGTCGTGTCGTCGGCGGTATTAGCTTTCTCTTTCTCACTAACGTCAGTCGATTTTCCGTCTCTCTTTTCTAACTGTTTATCTTTATCTATAGAATCTGTCTGCGCTACAACATCCACGTCTGCTAATTTCTCGTCAGTTTCAGTCTCTAAATCATCACGGGATCTATCGTTTTTCTCTTCAAATTTTAGGTCTTCAACCGCCCCTGACTGTTTTGCACTCTGTGTGATAACTTCAGATTGCGTCTGATCTGATTTACTTTCAGAACTCTTAGACTGTGTCACAGTTTCTGTTTTTATTTCAACGTCTTTAGTTTGTGTTACTTCTGTATTTTCATCTCTAGCATTTTCGTCTGACTTCGTTTCCTCTTTTACTAGTTGCTCTATTTTTCCATCAACCTCTGCGGAATTTTCGCCAGTTTCCTCCTTTTCTAAATTGTTTGTCTTATTTGTTTCTACTTTACCGCTCAATTCCCTTGTCCCTTCAGTTTTTAATCTAGATTCGTCTATTGTCTCAGTATCTATATTTGGTTTGTTGTTTATTTCAGATTCGTTTACTTCTTCTAAACATTCCTTCGACCCATGTAGCTGTAGTTTTTTGCTTACTTCTTGTAGAAGGTGATCTGTATTGAATTGTCCTATAGAAAGATTAAGATAGCATTATGATTTGTTTTCTTCCAATTTCTTCTCAATCCTCTCTGTTTATAAATCAACAACGAAAAACGTGATTAAGTATATACAACCAGTAATTATGATATAGACATAAAACAATGTATAATTAGTTGTTATGTACCATTATGTACCATAACCCCCGGCATTTCAACATCATGACACAACGGAAACTAACAGACATTTGGAATTATGATATCAAAGCCGACGTTTTATTCCATGATACCTCCACCAAATGTTTAACAACAAGCAAATGCTATCTTAGGCTGCTGGGTGATTTCTGCTTCAGCTGTTTTTTATCCCTACATAATATATAATTCATGGCTGAATGAATGCAATCTTTATTGTAAATATTATATTACGGTATTATGACTATTTAGGGTAAAGTAGCTATTATTATTTTTTTTTTTTTTTTTACTTTTTCTTACGTAAGAAATATTTCAAACAAAACCGAATTTTGACTGCGATAAGATCGTTGACTATTTAGTCAATACCTGATAAAACATTTTTAATTATGACGTTTTGTTTTTAAAAAAAGGTATTGTTTTAATGTTTTGGTAATCATAATGTATTAGTACCCCTTGTATTAAAAACTCAGTAACGTAAACGTAGTTGATAAAGAATTTTTAAATTTCAATTTGATAGATATTTTTCTTTCAATAATATTTTTATATTTATTACGGATTTTATAACCTAATTAAGTAAAATGACAGATGCTCAATTAAAAAGTGGAATATTTATGCAAAACAGAATTACTGTAAAAGATAAATACTGTTGTATTTTTCATAAACCTGAAAGGAACTGAAAACTTATTTAATCATCAATTAACAACCTGTAACTCTATGATCGAGAACAGTTTCATTTCTTTGTCTATGCTTTAATGTCCTTTAGTATGGCCTGCAATTCCACTATCACAATCTCGGTTCCTATTTGATACGTGATATTACTTATAAATTGGATCCATTGTACTGAAAATACGGTGTTCCATTGATGCCCTTACATGCGATCATTGGTATCAGAATCAATATAAGCGGAAGAGCTGTGTCAGCTAGTTTTATTCGAAAACTTCTAATCATGAGATCTAAGAATTTCGCGAATTATAGATAAAAAATTATCTCATTTATAAATTATCTTTAATTAGCAATAAAAAATACGTGTGAAAAGGTCATGCATGAGGAAAATTAAATAGAAGAATAAATTATGTCTGACCCTTGAATTGTTCAAAGAGGAGAATAAAATTATGGGATCTGGAAGAGTGAATGACTTCAGCTTTATCGCTGTTGTCAGGAACTGAAGTTAAATCCATGTTGCTTTACGTTCTCAAAATGACACCGTCGGATATATTATCTGCCTTATTTAGATAATCAGTAAATCCAAAGTCCAGAGACCTCGGTTTCAAAACATATTTGACATAAGACAATCTGTTACTTTGAAAAGTAAACAGTCATACAAGTTTATGGAATGCAAATGGGTGGAAGTGGTGGAGATCCACTGATTAAATATGATATCATAATTTTGAAAAGTTCGGAACAATCGTGTGTGACAAATAGGTAAGAATATGCTCTTATATGGTCATTATTATAAGTACATACTATTTTTAGACTTTGTTATTGTTGTTATTATCATTGTTAGGTTTATATGTAAGGAGTCTTATTTATTGTCAAGGCATTCTTTATCCATTATGTGTAAATAGCATACATTTCGCATGTGCTAATTTACTTCTGCATAGCAATAAAGCATGTACGAATGTACTGTTTGTGTATATAAACATCATCATCTCAAATCAGTATACCGAAAGAACAAGTGTGTCAACTTTTTTATGAAACCAGCAGGAGGATTATTTCTCAACAAGGACAAATGACACTAGAGTCAGTTTGGAAGTGTAAACTTAGAACATGAATGTCAAGTTTATAAATTAAACATTCTTTCTGCGTTGGTATAATGTATACAAGTACATAATATCACGTGAATAGATTTGTGTATATCATTAATCATGGATATTTATGAGAGCCTTTCCGACGACTTAACGCTGGGTTATATTCGTCAGACAAATGATAACTGGAGCGTAAATGGTATACTGATGACATGGTGTGTGAGAGCGTACCAATATTTGACTTGTTACAGTGTATATTGTGTATGATATTCACTTTAGTATCTAATATTTAATAACATTCATCTTGTTTGCCTAATAGATTTCAATAAATTTGATGTAAATAGTAGGACTTTTTAAATAAAATATGCTTAAACAAAACTGAAGCGTTACAATTTGTGTACAACTTGAACTTAATATTTTAAGTTCGTGTTGATGACGTCATCCAGCAAAGGAGACTTATCTCTTTAAGGTATTTGATAAAAATCACTCAGGTAAGGATATGCATGGGGAATAAAATAGTGATTCATATCCAAACTATGAAATAATGTCCGAGGGAATTACAGGTAAAATAGTGCTGTACAAATGGTGATACATAATGTAGTTTGTGTGCAATATAAGTTAATGAGTCAGTGGAAATAGTGCATATGCCATTTTGCACGTAACACTCGCAAACTTGTTTGTGTGTTATATAACTTAATTTTTGCATATATGTACATAGATTTTAAGCATATAAAGCCAAAAGCGATATCTTGTATTTAAGCAAGATAGTTTTCAATAATAGAGTAAAAAATAGATATGATTAATATCAATAAAATATTGATGCGTTTTCTACGTGCGATGTGAAAACAATATTTAGAATTTGAAATATGCATCATGAAATATAAACTCTAGATACTACTACACAGAGACAATTCATATTAGTACAGCTACACATTTTGATGTACATTGTACATATACTATTGCAATAAAATTAATATCATAATTATTTGAGTGAATGTGATTATATCTTAGATCTGTTTTATTTAAAACAAATAATCAATATATCAATTCCAAAATGTCCGTTACATAGTCGATGTCCACAAAACTTTAAGATTCGGATTTAGAAAAAATATCAAATAAATTCTACCGAAATAGTTAACAAATTGTATGTGTATCGCAATTCGGGGGGAAATCTATACCTAAACTTGTATGAAAGTATATACATTTGTATATCAAAAAAGCATGCAGTGACCACAATTCTTGATAGATATTCTTGACGTTATTTTCAGTTAATGATAAAACATTGTATATATGCATGCAGCCTTGGATATGATTTAAATGATGACGTCATACCTGCTTCGTCGTCATCCTGGTCAGGTTCTGTTGTGGCGGGCTGTTGTTCCTCCTCTCTATCTGTCTTAGTGGTTTCTTCTTTGTTCGTGTCACTATGTGTGGAGTGAGTGTCCTCGTCTCCCTGAATAAATAAATAAATAAATACGGTAATGATGATTTTGTTTTCAAGTATCCATTTTTTCCACTATTATTTGGCGGAAGATATAGTGTTGTTGAGATTCCAAGTTGGAACTTCCAATATTTCAAAGTTTTGAATCTAAAACGGGAAAGTGTATGTGGATTTATCCAACATGGCGGCGCTCACTAAAACACTGAAGAACAGTGTTACGTTTTGTGCAGTTCCCTGAGTTTGCGCGTTTATCCGGACCCAAACTTATTCTATTCAGCTTATCTGAACATGGCACTTCCATTCCGAATGTTATGCTATAAATATAAAAAAAAATGAAATGATCATCTGTTATGTTTCACAAATTCACAAACACATTTTGTATACCACTAGTCGAAAATTAGGCTAGTGACGCCTTCGGAGTTCCTCGTCTAATTTGGTGTTCAGGTATGTCCTTTGTTCCGATAACGTCTATATATTCCTTAACTCCAAGCCTCCTTACTGATGCCTATTTTTGAATATCTTACTAATTCTTTATATATCCAGTTTTTCGGGGGAAATATTTGATTCAGTGTCAAACGAAGTAACCGTCTGGTCTCCGGTCCAGTTGGAAACCTTTGTGCGGCTTGGTATGTAATGAAATGGGCGTCTAAACAACAGCTCCTTTGTGACGAAGCACTAAACACATAATATACAGGGCGATTGTGTCAAGAGAGGGACGCATTGGAAAGGGGACACCTTTTGATAAGAACTGAAAAGGATATATAATTTCTTTCTCGTAAACACAAAAATTATTCTCGCAAATTATATCAATTATACCCAACAGTGTTTCGTCGTCAACAAGCAAGGTCAATGCTACTCAAATATTTAAACCGGCCAAAATAAACCTACATGTATACTTTAGTAATTATTGTATGGACTAAGAGTTCAGTATTTCATTTAAGACACTATTCATACTGCAAATGGATAATTCAATAAAACGAAAATGAGTGTTAAGTATACGAGGTGTTGTTGTTTACTAATTCATATGCTATAGGAAAAGTTATTGCGTTTATAACCAGACAATTTGCGTAGTGAATGAATATGTTATACATATAGAAATAAAGGAAAACAGAACTGAACGCCTTAATCATTAGATATATGCCATTATTGTCGATCACCTACAGTGTGTATGACTTAACAAATATATCACAACCCAGGGGTCGAAGGGACCGCTATAGTTCAGTCAGTTAGAGAGACTGTCACGTGACTTCAGATGAAGATCTGAGATCCATGGTCCGGCGATCCCTACCCGTGTCGGTTTGTGTTTATCGGGAAGTGGATAATCGGAACGATCTTTGCTATCGTGGTTGTGTCCTTGGGCAAGACACTTAATCCTAATTGCGCTGAATGACATGCCACGGACCTCCTGTATGTACAGTGTAGTTCAGAGAAGTAGTCACCAACTACTACAAGAAGACTCTACCCCAAAATGATCGAGACTGTTGATGGGTCGAAACACCCAGCAATCAAACAAACGCAACGCTAGGATACGATATTTTGAAATTTACCTTGAGGCTTTGCCGAATGCCAAACTTTGAAATTTATCCATAATAAGAGGTCTGACTTATCTACACCACAACAGAAGTGGTTAAATAGTTTTCCTTATTAACTTTCCTGATGTAAGACTTCGCTCTCTGTTATAAAAGCTGAATACATCACGCCAAGATCAATTGCGGGCGATATATAAATGTGCGACAAACTTGATGACGCTTCTCGAATGAGACAAGGTTAAACGGCATAAAATGATGCGGGTCACACTCGGAACTCCGCGAGTTCACGCGTGCTGTGTGTATCACATCCGAGGAGTTCCGATTTAACAAAGACGGGATATACTTATAAAATCCCTGGTGTTTGTTTATATCTATATTACATCATGAAATCAGAAAATTATTAACAATGCCAACCTTGAGGACTGAAAAATCATTTGTAAACCAAATCCCCTGTGAAACAGAAAACCCAAAGTAATGAAGCTCGTGTATTAAAATATGTATGAGGTAGACAAAGAAGGTAAATCTACATAAACAGTTTAATGTTCAAAATGTTCCATCGGGGCCCTCGCGAATGCAAACTAATTAAAAAATACCTTTTGTCAACATGCTTTTTCATATTAACTTATAAACAATGTATCGTGTATCGTTCATAAAGCGTCTCCACAAAAACCGTTGTGGATCAGGTTAATAGAGATAACACTGCTTTACTGTCAATCTTAGTCACTTACCGACACTGAAATCAAACACCGTGAAGATAACATGTTGTAATCGCATTGTTAGCTTAACGGGGAAATAAAAACAAAGCAAAAGACAAAACAAAACAAAAACCAAAAAACTAAATTTTTTTTCATTTTTTTTTTCAAAACATTTAAAACATATTGTTTATATCTATGATACTGAAATGGTCTTTTAAAACAAATTTACAATATCATTAACGTTGGAACGCGATAATGTAAAAAAATATGGTTTCACTTTCAATTTACTCTCATCAAGTTAACATTTCATTTTTTAATGGAAATCAATGTTTCCGTACTATCTGTAAGATGAATACCTTTGTGTGTTGTTAAAACGTAGCGTCGCATTGATTTCAGACCCAAAGCCTCAATTTATCAGGTATGGAACAAAACAAGTGCATATGACAGAAACTGTATTGATTTCTTGTCATCAATACAGAACGATCAGGTCATTGATCAACTATTTAAATTAACAGAACATGCTTGATTTTGTTTTTGAGGCCGCGGTGACAGAGTGGCTAAGGTGTCCCTACACTTTATCACTAGTCCTCCACCTCTGTGTTGCGAGTTCGAAACCTACGTGGGGCAGTTGCCAGGTACTGACCGTAGGCCGGTGGTTTTTCTCCGGGTACTCGGCTTTCCTCCACCTCCAAAACCTGGCACGTCCTTAAATGACCCTGGCTGTTAAAAGGACGTTAAACAAAAACAAACCAAAATTTTGTTTTAGAGCCATTCGTATTGTTTAAGCCAGTTGAAAAATCCGGAAGAGGCTTTTTTAAATAAAAAAAAACAGGCAATCCATTTTACTGGTTAATTAGAGTAACTGATGACTTGTTGGCGACAATTCGAGGAGATGGTTCAAGGAAAAAGCAGTATTATTGCATTATCACTTAGGTATTAAACACCAAAATCAAAAATCATTACAAATGTAAATTTATATTTTTCCGGTTAAGTGAAACTAGAACCATCTGCTTGACGTGAAAATCAAACATATTAGATTATCCAATATGTTTAAATGGATTTTTCGCCTGGTCGACAGATATTGCAAATATTGTAGCAAGTGAACATCTGTTGAAATTTCCGAACTGTGGTAAGTGGATTATACATTGCCAAAGTGTGGCTGTTGATTTCTCTCCTATGGAGATAGAGAGTGGGTACGGGTACCTCCAACAGACAAATAAGTTGTTTTTATTCCAATATGAATCGGTACAGTGATACATAAATGCACTGAAAGGCTGTTAAATGCTCTGTGTTTAATGAGAAAATCGTAAAATATCGCTTTCAACAAAACGCGTGTTAATATCTGCATGTATGACGAATATATATATATGTACGTTTACTAATTCTGGTTGTACAATGTAGTAATGAAAAATTGATAGTTATTTGCAAAACAAAAATCGATCGTGTATGTTTTGAAATTGAATGTACTTAGAAACCTCAGTGTTATCTGCCGCATCACATAAAGTTGATAGATTACGTCGACATTTATTATATATCCATACATATTTTATGTCGTAATATATATTATCTCTGATCAGTATGTTGTTTTTTTTTGCCATTATCAAATGTGGTTACTGGTTAAACTGACATTCAGAATAATTTGATCTCTTCCTAACGGAAAGGACAGTGGAAGGATACGCAATGGATTGTCTGCCCTTTGTTTATAGAAAGGATTATCTGCCCTTTGTTTAATGATGATCTGTCCTTTGTTTTTTTGCCTCTGTTGTAATGATGATCTACCCTTTGTTTAATCATCATCTACCCTTTGTTTAATTATCATCTACCCTTTGTTTAATTATCATTTTCTCTCTGTTTAATTATCATCTTCTCTCTGTTTAATTATCATCTTCTCTCTGTTTAATTATCATCTCCCTCTGTTTAATTATCATCTATACCCTTTGTTTAATTATCATCTACCCTTTGTTTAATCATCATCTACCCTCTTTTTAATTATCATCTACCCTTTGTTTAATTATCATCTACCCTTTGTTTAATCATCATCTACCCTTTGTTTAATTAACATCTACCCTTTGTTTAATTATCATCTACCCTTTGTTTAATTATCATCTACCCTCTGTTTAATTATCATCTACCCTTTGTTTAATTATCATCTACCCTCTGTTTAATTATCATCTACCATTTGTTTAATTATCATCTACCCTTTGTTTAATCATCATCTACCCTCTTTTTAATTATCATCTACCCTTTGTTTAATTATCATCTACCCTTTGTTTAATTATCATCTACCCTTTGTTTAATTATCATCTACCCTTTGTTTAATCATCATCTACCTTTTGTTTAAGTATCATCTACCCTCTGTTTAATTATCATCTACCCTTTGTTTAATTATCATCTACCATTTGTTTAATTATCATCTACCCTCTGTTTAGTTATCATCTACCCTTTGTTTAATTATCATCTACCCTTTGTTTAATTATCATCTACCCTTTGTTTAATTATCATTTACCCTTTGTTTAATTATCATCTACCCTTTGTTTAATTATCATCTACCCTTTGTTTAATCATCATCTACCCTTTGTTTAATTATCATCTACCCTCTGTTTAATTATCATATATACCCTTTGTTTAATTATCATCTTCTCTGTTTAGTTATCATCTACCCTTTGTTTAATTATCATCTACTCTTTGTTTAATCATCATCTACCCTTTGTTTAATTATCATCTACCCTCTGTTTAATTATCATATATACCCTTTGTTTAATTATCATCTTCTCTGTTTAGTTATCATCTACCCTTTGTTTAATTATCACCTACCATTTGTTTAATTATCATCTACCATTTGTTTAATGTTCATCTGCCCTTTGTTTAATTATCATCTACCCTCTGTTTAATTATCATCTACCCTTTGTTTAATTATCATCTACCCTTTGTTTAATTATCATCTACCCTTTGTTTAATTATCATCTACCCTATGTTCAATTATCATCTACCCTTTGTTTAATTATCATCTACCCTTTGTTCAATTATCATCTACCATTTGTTGATATAACTATTTTCAGTGGTTTGATGTTATGATTCCTATCGAAAAACCTAACACTCCCCATCCAAACAAAGATGGCAACAGAATGATATAATCGATTACCTGCCCTTTGTTATGATTTTCCCCGCTATACCTACATACATATTATAATGTACGCAGTACCTGTCTCCAGTCTAGAAAGACATGATCGATACGTACGGTGTGTACCTACAATACTCGTAATGAGGTTATTAATGACTTGTAAGCTTATTTGTTTTTACAAACTTAATCGGCGTCTCTGGTATTGATTTTGGAATATTTCCTACTTATCGTTGATGCTGTGTCGCATGGGCTTAATACTGTCTGTCCTTGTATTGATTAGATACTTTAACATGCGAACAAACAAGGTGATTTCTGTTTATAGATGGCAATATAAGACAAAGAGGTTTCTCGTTTAAAGCGTTCTGATAGAGAATTCTCGGCCTTCATGCCGGTATCGCTAGTCCTCGATATAAAGTCATCATCGGTAACTCCACTATATAATGCCCTTACTGAAAAAACGTCGACGCTAATCTTCTCATCAGGAAAATCTCGATTTAATGTCATCTCTGATTATACCGTAATATGCCGCTCCCAATTAGACCCTCGATACAAGGATTCTTTACAGTAAACCACATTATCACTGAGAAAACCCTTGTTATAATGCCCTCAACAGTAAACCCTTGCCATAATGTTCTAACCAATAAACCCTCGTTAAAATGGTCTAATCAGTAAACCCTCGTTAAAATAGTCTAATCAGTAAACCCTCGTTAAAATGGTCTATTCAGTAAACCCTCGTTAAAATGTTCTAACCAACAAACCCTCGTTAAAATGGTCTAATCAGTAAACCCTCGTTAAAATGGTCTAACCAATAAACCCTCGTTAAAATGGTCTAATCAGTAAACCCTCGTTAAAATGGTCTAACCAATAAACCCTCGTTAAAATGTTCTAACCAATTAACCCTCGTTAAAATGATCTAACCAATAAACCCTCGTTAAAATGTTCTAACCAATAAACCCTCGTTAAAATGGTCTAACCAATAAACCCTCGTTAAAATGATCTAACCAATAAACCCTCGTTAAAATGTTCTAACCAATAAACCCTCGTTATAATGCCCTCAACAGTAAACCCTCGCCATAATGTTCTAACCAATAAACCCTCGTTGTAATGATCCAATCAGTAAACCCTTGTTATAATGCTCTCATCAATAAAACCTCGTTATAATGCCCTCAACAATAAACGCTCGTTACAATGGTCTCATCTTTAAACCATAGTTATAATGCTCTCATCAGTAAACCCTTGTTATAAAGCTCTCATCCGTTAACCTTGTGATAATGCCCTTTATAAGTAAACTCTCGATATTATGACAAAAAATGTACTTTTTTGTGTTTCTTTACTGTAAAAGTTCAATCAAGCGTCTGTCACAAAAACACGACATGATGCCTTTTGCAATCATAACACGATACAATGCCCCTCAACTGTAACCCATCGGCATAATGCCACAATCGAATATCCCTCGACGTAATAAAATTTTATTTTTTTCAATTGAATTTCTTCCCAATGTTTTTCAATTTCCCTGAAGTTTTCATGATATTTACTCTCCGTGTCCTCGTCGGCATTTCATCCTCTTATTATGCCATTATCTATGGCAATAATGACCGTATAGCGACAGGTTCAAGAATTGGGTTTCTGTAATATCAACACTTGCCATTTAATTACTACATAGCTCTTTTATATATTTATTTATCTATTTATTTATTTATTTAACCATCCATTTTATTTCAAGTTACAAACATGTAATCAAACAGTTAATCAAATTCACAAAGCTCTAATCATCTCTGAATTACACGCATATCACTTCACTGTGGACACAATTTATAATATCATTTAGTGGGTACAAAAGCCTTTATATAAAATCCAAATACAACACGATCATGAAATTTACAATGGGTGAGTTAAGGCCGATTATATGGAATTTAAAACCAGTGCTATAATACCGTAGTTATGTGTTCGAGCTGAATGTATTGACTGGATTAGAAGCAGACTGTGTTATTCTTAAAAAGTTCTGATACTAAGTGGGAAAGATAACTTCATGTGTTACAAATATTTCATAAAACATTAATCATCTATGTTTTGTGCTTTATATATTCATAAAAAGCGAGATGAGGGGGCTATTATAAAGGTACATTGTAGTCATAAGTAGTGTGTAAAAAGGTGGGAAAAGAAATCAACGTTGATGGGAAAGATAAGAAACTTAAAATCCAGGTAAGTTAGGACTAATATTGATTATCGGGAAACAAACAGATACAGATGAACCAGTGTTACACGATTCTGTTGTACCTGGCTGTTTGTTAGTGACTGAATAACAAACGGTGGAATTCCGTGAATGTTAAAGGGATCCGACAGGAAATAATGAACCGATTGTTATGAAAATGTGCATGATTGCGCCACCATTTGCATTGTTAAAAAAGATTTTGCCTTTTGATTCTAATTTTCTCTATATCTAGACATAAATAAGTAATGTACCTCGTTTAAAGTCAATGGTTGTACTGGTGTGGGATATATTCTATAACATAGTTAGGTACATCACTGAAATCCAGTGCAGCTGTATTGTGTATGAATCACAATGACGTAATGTACATGTACTTCGCTGTATTAAAAAAAGAACATTATTAAGCTCATACGTATGAAAGTAATGAGTTTATGAAATAACGAGAATTAAAAAAACTGCAAATCCTAATTACCTCATTATCGTAAAAATAAGTTTGAGAAAAGATTTAAAGCCACATACTTCCAAACAACCTAAAATTCTAGTCGCACACATGTATTAATGGTAATCCAAGATGCTCATTCACGCGTTTCTAACATTAAAAGTTCCAACGAAACATTTCCTTTCCTAAAGAAATACTCGGGTTTTGCCGATTCCACTCACTTTAGCGTCTTTTTTTTCGCAGAATATGTCTACGTTTTCGCAGGTCCACGCTTTCGACGTTCCTCCATTTTGTATGGACTGTAAAACCCTCCGTTGCATTGTGGGACTAATTTTCAGAAAAAAAACCTGGTCCGGCAGCCAGTTATTGTTTTTAGAAATTCCCCGTATACTTTCATAAATACACATTTTCTTTGAGTTTCTGATTTACGATAATCTGTTAGGTATGTATCAGGTCCGAAAACTGTAAAAAGCTCAAAATGTAAACATTGATATATGTTTTTTCGGGAGTATGTGACTTAAAACAATGGAAAATACAAGTTTTTTTATATCTAAAAGGAACCTTTTGAAATGCAGATAAAAAAAAACATATAGTGTTCTACAAGAGTTTGTGTATCGTGTGTTCAATTATAGAAGGATGCATTACACCAATAAAAATACTTTATATCAACTACAGAAGATTGTTCAGTTTTTTTCTTTTATTTTTATTTATTGATTTATATTTATTTATTTATTTTCACATGAAAGCCTTTTAATGTCAAATCACGGCAAAATCAGTTTCAAATAAAAGTAATTTTACACAGCTACTCTCTGAACGGTAGGAACTGTCAGTCTGTCAGAAATGAGCAATCGTTTTATATTTGATGGGACAGTTTAAAATACAATAGCGAAGTCAATACGTTAATTGTTTAAAATGTTTTCACATCGCTTGTTGCCCGTTATCTGAGTGGTATATTACAGTGCATCCATAGCAACGAATGATAATAGTCAACTTGTTTACAAACACATTAACGCCAACAGTCGTGAAAATCAATGATAATGTCAAAATGTCGAGAAATTAACACCCCAGAAAAATGCAACGTTCACGAAATCAGCAAATATTGCTGATAGCATGTTAAACAAATTTACACACCACGAATATTTCCACTTATTGAGGACAAAAAATCAATTGTGTGTGTGTGTGTGTGTGTGTGTGTGTGTGTGTGTGTGTGTGTGTGTGTAATTACCGATCAAACTGATTGAAAATTACATGAATTATTAACAAATTCATCTATAAAATGTATGTTTGTTTAAATATCAAATATATAACGATAAAAATAACTATGAAAAATCCTGCCTGATTTCGCTCAGGTTTTCTTTTATTGTTTACATGTTAGTAACATCGCTATGTTCTGAAAATCAAAATGTTTTTGTGTACCTAATATTTCGGGAAGTATGCTTCTTAACTAATCTCGCGAATCAACCCCCGCGAAAATAAATTGAGTTGGATTTTTAAATACTCCATGTATTGCTGTCATTTTATATCATACATTGTGTTCCTGGTAGATATGAAATAACAATGCTATGTTTGTATATAATTTCTGCCAAAAAAAATCAAATAAGATCGAGAGAAAAAAACTTATTTTGAATTAAAGCCCGTTTCTTTATTTCCGCGAAAAAACTTCTTTTGCTTAAAACGCTCCGTAAACAACGAACATGTGTAACCATGGAACACAACATTTTAACAGTAATTCTAATGACTTTTTCAAACCTTAAGTCCTTTCCATAAATGAAGCGGGGCGAAGAATGTTTCCATACTGCCCCGGGGTTTTCTTAAACATAGAAAAATATCAACCATCTAAAATAACAACCGTAGCGTATTTTTACTGACTATAGCTGGAACAGTCTGTTAAACTGTAGGCGTCCCATTTGTATCCACACTGTGTACGTGTATCGATGTGTCGACATGTAGGTTTGTTAAGACCCAGCCAATTAGAACACATATATTATTGTATATGTAGAATCTATACCCACCGGGTCACTCTCGTTAGAGTATTGACATGGTGTATTGAAAACCTCCCAAAGCTCCAACCAACGTATATGATTCTGCCTCGCTATTGAGGTTTTTAAACATGGCTGAAAGCCGATAATCAGTTTAGCGTAAGTAGCTAAAGACTTTTTTATACCTGCCCAGAGTTACTTGTCATCGATACATACCTTATATTTGTTCTGATACTGATCGCCCAACACTCCATGCATACATGTAATATGTGTTTAAGAACCGTTAGAGAAATCTCTATACAGACCTAAATATTTTCCCTTTCAGTATTATACTTGGGGTGATTTTATCGTCTTGTTTTGCAGGTGTGCCAACTGCAGTTTGTGTAAGACTGTATTGAACCACCTAACCCAGAGGTCTTAGCTTTTTTTATAGTCGTTAGTTCAATAATTGATTCATTTTTCCAATCATTATATTTTTACAGAAACACCGTACAACTGCAAACAAAGCGAGAAAAGGAGGAAGAGATCGGGGAACACGAGGGGGGGGGGGGGGGGGGGGGGGGGGGGGGGACGGAAAGCCAGAAGGAGAGAAAAGACAAAAGGAACGGAAAGACAATAGAGAAAAGAAATGAAGGAGCAAGAAGCGAAACGAAACGGAGAGACAATAGGAAATAGGAGACATGGGGAGAAAAACATAATCAAATAGAGGTTTTAAAAGTAAAAATAGTAGCCATAGATCAGTTTGCTTCTCTTCAGCGACCAGCTGCTACAGGGGTTTCACATTAGTCGCCTCCGACAGCGCAATATAACTCTGCTCCTGACACCAATTAAACCTACAGTGGTTGACCTCACCAGAAACTGTTTAAACATGTTACCGTCAGAGAGAATATCCCCAACAGCATTGCCTCACAGTCTTAAGATACCCATGTTACGTAATACGTACATGTGTATGCATTTTAAGCAACACATTTAAACCGCAGATTACAAGTTAGCCCGAACCCCCATACACAATTTATGAAATGTATTGATACAATTGTATGTTTTAATAATGGGGTTCGTTTAAATCTATTCAGTAGTAGAGTATGAAAGTCGGTCCAGAATATATTTGATCTTCAGCTTGATCGAAACTTCTAGAGTCTATGTAGCGGTACATTACATTTCAATAATATAAAGAAACCATTGAGATTTCTTAAACCATTATTAAACTTTAAAATGAAGGGTTGGATTTTAAATAGGCTTCATGTTTATATAAACCGACAATACTGTTGCAATTGAAGACTTTGAAGTCAAGAGTTTAAGCTGAAATAAATTTGATACACGGTTTTTTTTATATAAACTTGCACATGTAAGTACAATGTATATGTAACACAATACCACTGTCAACAATGCGAGCTGAGACAAGTTTATCACATTCTTATTCAAACACATCTTCCTGTTTGACCTTATATGCCGTCATGCGTCTCAATAAAACCTGTAACAATGTAATGATTTACTCTTCTACTTGTAAAAATCTATTAGTTAGAGTAAAATTACAAACAAACAAATAAACAAAACAAAAACAACAAAATGTCTCGTTTCTCAATACAGGGTCAAGAGGCGCCTAATGTGAACCCTAGAAGAATGGAAGGTGTTTTCCTACTCCATATTTTGTTTTGTTTAACTGTTTCAGAATTTTTTATTTATTTGCAGTATTTATTTGTATCATTTATAATTACTAATTTCGTCTTTTTTTCTTTTTTTTTTTTTTTTCTTTTTCTTTTCTTATATCTTTCTTTCTTTATCGGGAGTTACGGGGTCACTTCCTGGTAGGAACTATCACAGAAAGAATATAGACGGTTTCACGTGTGTACAGTACTCGCAACAAACATGTCGTTCTGAAATGAAGACGGGTTTAAACATAAGTGACAGTGTCAGTGTATCTTTGATGTCAACAATAGCTTAATTCGTATTATGCTTTCTCTCCCGAGACATAAAAAGACACAGTAAATCGCTGACCATCGCGACTTCTGGTTTAAATGTGTATGTGTCCTATTTCTCGCCTGAACACAATAGCCGGTCTCCCTGTGGGGGGAATGTCAATACCGAGCTGATACCATGAAGAGGTTTTCAAGTGCAAATTACGTAAATTTATTATTCTTCGATTGTTGTCTTTGACGTTAATAGGTATTGAGCTTGTGTCAAAGATAATGTAATCTTTATCATGAATGTCTTGTTAACTTAAGGGGATACTCGCTTGTTTACAAACGAAGGCTATCGCTGTGGTTTATATACCGTAGTATTGGCTGGTACCAAAGAAAGTGGATACATATACATTTATAATGCATGTTGGCTCTACAGGAAGTTTTGAATTTGAGTATTAAAACCCGGTAACTTTTGTTACAAATTGGACGGTAGACTCATTAAACGTCTGAGCTTTTAAGTTACAAATAAAACAATGCAACGGAAATATTTACTACAGGTACTGTAAACGAACGAACGAACGAACGAATTGATTAATTTTCATTAATTTATTAAAAAGAAAGAAAGAAAGAAAGAAAGAAAGAAAGAAAGAAATCGAAGTATTCTGAACCTTGTGTCTGTACAGGGTTAATAAGGACTGGTCAATGTTGGATCAAATGTAAACTACATGTACATCCATCACTTTATATGACCCCGAGAATGGGCTAGTACACACGTTATTTAAATAAGCTATAATTAACTGGAGATATACTTTGAACCTTTATGATTGATCTCCGGAGATGGATTATTCCAAACAAACAAAAGGTTGTCTGTAACAGCCACGTGTGTCAATAAATATCTTTTGTGTATATGTACATAGTCGTTCTGAACCATGTTTGGTAGAGTCTTGTTAGTTCGTCAACCAACTATCGGTAATACGGTCCATTTTTTGTCAGTTCATTAGCTTTTCTATAAACACAAGGAGACGAAAGTACTAAGTACTTGTTTCTGAATCCTTTCATTTTTTGTATCATGTACTACTGCAATTTACAAGAATAAAATAAAGTATAATCTTATACATTCCAATATGTTACGATGTGTATTGATGTACAAATGTGCATTGGATTACAGAATAACGCAGATGTTGATTGAAATCGTCTGTTTTATTTATCTACATTATTCCTACATAACGTAATATAGATATCATAGTATTGATTTTTGTCTTTAATTTGCGGCTTTGGGAACGCCCACCAAGTTCATACCGGGCCACCTGGTTCTTTGAACAACTCGTCAATAAAATTTGAACAAGGCCATACTTGGTCAAAGAGGAAAAGCTACAGCAAAAATAAATAAATAAATAAATAAATAAATAAATGTAATTTCAAAAGCTTGTGAATGGTGTATATTAGATATATACAGTACTTCATACACATTTTAATTTAAATTTGAAGTACACAATGCTTTCCTGACGTCATAAACTTCGTGATACCTGTCTGTTTTAGAGGAACTACTAAGCACAAAGTAAATATAATTATAACGTACATGTACATAAATAAAATTCTAATTTTAAACTGAATGAGTACGTGACAATCCTGTGTAACTAAGTACGGTGACCATGTGTGGCTCCGTGTAGCTAGGGATATCGGAATGCGTAAGTCAGAATATTGGGAGTTTCCCGGTGGTCTGTCCGTTGGAGCTTCCATGAGATCCCTGGATCCCATGGATTCCCTGCTCATGAAATGAGAAATTTCCGTGTGGTTTTCTCATACGACAACAATGACAACAGCTTTCCTGATTGTCATACTTGCAGTGTATTCCCTACAGGTCACGTGGTAATTGGTTGCATGGTTACAACAATAATATCATTTACGATCAATATCTACTTGAATTGATTCAACTTATAGTGAGATTATTCTGAAATGTCTTTTTGTTGGTAAATTGGTATACAATTACTCCGGTTACCGGGATAGTTATATAAGCCATGGCCAGTTATGTTTCACGGTGTTTGACTTTGGTTTGATAAGGTGTGGAGAAATAACTAAAGACACAATCTTTTCATCATGGACGCACGTTCAACCCCAATGGCAAAAGTGAGGCGGTGTCTTTCTTTGCATGTCTCCGACCGATCCCGTGGGGGCACTTGCAGAAAAAGACTCGTGTTCATAAGCCAAATCCAGAAATTTGATTGGTCCTTTAGAAAATGGCTACGGCAAAGCTGACCAATCAGAAACGACGTTTTATATGTTCTTTAGTGTGTTTGACAAGACGGCAGATAACAAAGATGCAGACACAAGGGCGCAGCCATCTTTGAATATCGTTTCTATTTTTCAGACAAAGAAGAACTTCATTAATAAGAAGCATTTTGATCGGTCGATAATAATTTTCCATATCCATATCAAACCGAAGGTTTTCTGGCCATGCCGTGTTCCCACGGGTCAAATGAGTGAAACGTATATAGGACCCTGTGGGGGCCGACGATGTCTTATGGCTGGCTTCATTCACACGAGGACTGAAAACATTCAACTCTATACTGGGTTCGTTTACATCACAATGGAACCGCTGTGTTTAACAATAACAATAACAAATTGTACATGTAAAATAATTAACAATGGACTTACTTGTTAACGGTATGAAGGTTTCACTGAACGTTTGTACAGACTATACTTTATATATTGTTAAAAGGAAAAATTATCAGAGCATTTCATATTCAAAATTTTATCCTTGCAAACAACAGAAAATATGTCAGTTTCTTTTGAAAAAGAGGAATCTTGGTTGTCGAATCTGATAGGACAGTTGTGGTATAAATTAATTAAGGGTATTTATACCTGTCATTTACAGTCAAGAATGACGTGGGGCCACAATTCAAAAAAAGTTTTCTTCTTTAAATCAATGAATAACAAAGTTAGACAGGTATTAGATAGTGAGAAGTCAAGGAGAACACCTTGTCTGAGACAAGGAATTAAAAAAATATACCAGTCCCCAGTATCACCGACTTGGAAAGAAACGATTAGTTAAAATTGACAAGTCCTGGATTGAGTTCGAAACGGGTTAAACTGACACAAGAGAATGTCTACATAATCATGAAACTGTTTAAATAACTCAAAATCGATCAAATGAGTGGAAAATACGAACAAAATTTAATAATATCAAGATCCTTGAAAACGTACAAGGGAAATAAGATCAGTTCTTCCGGAGTAATCGAATCTAGCCTCACCGACCATCAAGTAAATGTATGCCAAATACAAAAAATATCACGTTCTCAAAACAAGAAAAAGGGTAAAATAAAATCCATTCATTCACTCGTTTGTTCGTTCGTTCATTTTTTTTTATCTATTTATCTAATAAATGCTCTTCAAGAATATGAAACCAGACCAAGGTGATTTATAATTTTAGATTTGCAAAGTCACGCTAAACATGTCTGACCTGATATCAGAGACGACTTTGATTACAAAGATGAATTTCGATACATCCAGTGATCGACATTATCAGGCGATCAAACACGCTGAGGTAATCTAATATCTA
This sequence comes from Pecten maximus, assembly GCF_902652985.1. Taxonomy (NCBI): domain Eukaryota; kingdom Metazoa; phylum Mollusca; class Bivalvia; order Pectinida; family Pectinidae; genus Pecten; species Pecten maximus. Next base: position 14,304,356 of record NC_047032.1, read on the forward strand.
ATTACCTAAACAACGTAGTGAGGCGTGAAAACGTCCATTGTGTATTGATGTTGTTTACCTGTCTGGTTACAGATAAACCTCAGGTGCATGTGTACAAACAAACAATAAACAGGTAAATATCACAGGGACGTGCGAATCCGGAGTATTTGTGCCGTACTTTAATAGAAAGTTGATATTTAATTTCATTTTATTTTTTTATTATTTTTTTTTTGGGGGGGGGGGGGGGGGGGGGGGATGGGTTTACCACAACCATCTTACCAACCCAAACTCCAACCCTTACCGCCACCCATCCCCACCCTAAAGAAGCAATTTTTCAAACTGTTTTTATCCAAAACACGCCTGTACTAGATTATATTATTGAATTAGTGTCTTGATAAAGAACAATTTAATATTAAATACTGACACAGTATTAGATTCTTACGTTTTGCTATGTTGATTCTCTTTGTAAGAAAAGATAATAAAATAAAACTATACTTGCTGATATGCCCTCGTTGTGTCTAGAAGTCAAAAAGAGTCTAGTCTAGTCTAAATTTTAACACCTCGACTAGCAGTTACCTAAATTCTTAAATATCGCAGAAAACGTACTTACTTATAGGAATTTATTTCCTTTTTGTACAAAGTTCATTGAACCGGTTTGGTATAACAAAGGTAGTTGTCGGGATCAATTTACATTTAAATATTCTGGTGTATATGACAATGTTTTATGTATGTATAGTATAGGTATTAAAAATTAAATGTATACCAGTACTGAAAATTCACCTGTGTGGGACAACTCGGGGCTTAAATATAAGATAAAGTGGCTCTAGGCAATGCGTGTATGTCTTCTGCTAACAGGTTTGTCAATTTAAATACTCAATATTCTATAATAAACGTTCTCCTTCGTCATTTAAAATTTAAAGTCCAAGTGTCCCCAGACCAAACAAACAACTCTCCTGGCTTCCCAGCTATAACTAAATTTTATTGTTTGTTTGAAAGTCGTTTATTAAATATGGAGTCTTGCGTTCGTGATCAGAGACGATCCCAGTAGAAAAGGGTTTCACAGGAACCTGGCAATCCTGCTTTGTTTGTGTTGAAACAAGTCAGATACCACAGGGACCTTACAAATCAATTTTGTTTATTTGGAACTTGTAAGATATCGCAAGGGATCAGAGAATGTTAAGCATCTTTTATTTTGGATTTAGACAGACAGACAGCAAAGAGGCGTGATAATCAATTATCTTTTTTTAATTTAGGGTTTCGAATGACACCACAGGGTCATGAGAATCAGTAACATTATGATAAAAGTAGAAACGAGTTTCACAAGGACCTGCAAATCATTCATTTTGTTTATGCTGGAACCTGTCAGAAACCGCAGGGACCTGAGAACCATCCATTTGTGTACATTTCAGCGATTTATATCAACATCCGGAAAGAAAAATGATTCCCTGTATGTGTCGACTTACTGAGGTAATCTGAAACCCCATGGAAAAGATAAATCAAAGTACCGAAAGTACTGTAGCACTGAAACTATATAGGTACATGTAGATAAGATTTGACAAAAGTAACTGGATCTTAAAGATGATAGTGTGAAAAATTTCCAATTGAGATTTTGAATTTTTTTTAAGAAGATTCAGTATTCAGAAACGTTTTCTGAGATATCCCCTATAGCATGTTCCGGTCATTGTATCTAGGAAAGTGCTCATATTTCAGTTTGTGCTCTTCTTTGGGACACATATCCGCATCCGAAACCCTATATAAAGGACCTAGGATGTTCGATATCATGTCCTTAAAAGAATGTCTAAAAGAGTTTTATTCGAAGTTATATCCAACAAAAATGAATACTTGTCAGATATCAAAAACTTGCCGGCACGAAGACTGACGTTCGCTTAATGCTTTTGGTCACAATTAGGCATCCGTTCTGAACCAATCAACATTCGCCCTCTTTCTGAATCAACCAATCAGACTCTGTTCGTCCTTGTCCTATGAACCGTCTGTATACAGAGGTCTATATTTTGTTTGTTTGTTTATTTTTGTTTAACGTCCTATTAACAGCCAGGGTCATTTAAGGATGTGCCTGGTTTTGGAGGTGGAGGAAAGCCGGAGTGTCCGGAGAAAAAACACCGATCAGCGGTCTGTACCAGGCAACTGCCCCACTTGGGTTTCGAACTCGCAACACAGAGGTGGAAGGCTAGTGATAAAGTGTCGGGACACCTTAACCACTCAGCCACCGCGGCCCCTGTACAGATGACGAATTTAATAACAAAATTAATAAAAACAAATCAGGTCGATAACCTAGCTACTAAATTCATTTCATAAATATGACATCAGAGAACCTGACACCGAGCCGTCATGTTAAAGACATATATACAATCAATATCCAGAACTAAAATAGCTTTCCGTTTGAAGCTGATTATTAATTTGTCCGCACCTGACTTCGTTAACTCGTGGTCGATTTAATAACACCGGAATACACTTAAAAGTCTGTAAAGTTTTCAATGTTACTAAAAGCGAAATCCACTTTTTCTATAAATGTCATTTACATGATCAATTAAGAGAAAGGTATCTCTATAAAATGAAATTTGATGTGTCAGAAGATGAAAATCTTATTACCAATTTCTCAGCTAATATCTCTGAGATTACACGAAGAACATGTCTTTTCATGAAACAGAAAGAAAGAAAATCAAAGCAAAGAAAGAAAGATTCCGTGGCTACTGATCTACAATCACTTCCTTATTTCGTCAGTTATTTAATTAAGGGTCGGTTCCGGATATTTCAACATCCATCCAGAAGAACTTTGATTTTACACGAGTTCAATATTTACGACAATGCGGTATGAAGTGTGTAGTCATGTGTAACTGCGACATCTGTGGAATGTCCGCCGTTTGTGTTTGAATGGGAACCTACAAATGTATAAATGTCTAGCGTGTGTCTGTATATATACCTCATTAGTTTAGTTTTGTCTGTCTATAGTATTCGCTCTGCTTTATTTTGATAAGAACATGATGATAATGGTTGACAATTTTTGAAGATAGGGGTTGTCTTATAGACTGATTTACAGTACACAATCAAAGAACACGCACTTATTACGAAGATTGTATGATCTAATTGGTCTTTAAAATGGATTTATCGGGTTTGTTTTCCAGTAGATTCTAAATGTATACGTTATTTTATTTTACAATTGTGAAACAAGATATAATGACCTATATTATCACTCTTGTTAGCCCGGATGGAAGCATGTGATGGGTCTTACAACGCTGTAATGATGAAAGGAACCGCAGCACCCAAAGAAAATCTACGTGGTTTGAACAGATAAGCTCCTTACCTTTCGTGTCCGATTGGGGAATCGAACCCCGCTCGCATAGGTGAATTTAAAAATCAATTGGTCTCCATCTTAAAACGTCACAGTCGAACCGACTGACACAGGGATGCTGAGAGCTAATGAGTCCTTGTATCCCTTTGTCAATGTTCATGTTACATGTACCTTACTTTGTTAATAACTTTTTACTAAACCTTTTGAAATCAATTATTGCGAATGCGAGTTGAAAATTCATCAATCGAACTTTAAATTCATGGACAGAGAAGGCTATATAGAGCTGCAAATGTGGTCGTCGGTATCGTGTTTAACGCCTGTCTGCTTCATCTGTCTCCACGAGACACTAATTTCACCTCTAATGTCTCCCCTGGTTGGTCTCTTCTCATTTCGTCTCCATGTTTAGTGGAGATACCCGACTCGACTTAATTATTTTCTCCACAATTATCCTTTCAATGATTCTGGCTCTATGCTTTTTAATTTACTGAGATATACCAGTCTCCCTTGTTTCACTGTCGCCTCAAATTTCCTGATTTCGTCTCCATATCCCCCTGTTTACTGTTTCCCCAGCTGTCTCGTCACGTCAGTTCGTCTCTGTGTAATACTGAGACACCAGAATTCATTATTTTAGTGTCTCCTTAATTCCTCTTCTATAACATAAACTTATTTTACAACAATATTTGAAACATTTGGTTTGTTTTTGTTTAACGTCCTATTAACAGCCAGGGTCATTTAAGGACGTGCCAAGTTTTGGAGGTGGAGGAAAGCCGGAGTACCCGGAGAAAAACCACCGGCCTACAGTCAGTACCTGGCAACTGCCCCACGTAGGTTTCGAACTCGCAACCCAGAGGTGAAGGGCTAGTGTTAAAGTGTCGGGACACCTTAACCACTCGGCCACCGCGGCCCCTTTATTTGAAACAATTTAGATATATAGTATACAAACATATCATGGTTCGGCTTCGTGCAATAGAACATCGGTTGATTACCAGTACCGAGGGGCAAACATGAAATACTTGTTTTATTACACAATCACTAAAACACACTTAGAATCACTGAAATCTCGACTTTCCTGTAGGCATAGAAGTCACCATGACTGTCGTTTGGCAGTGTTGACATCTGAATGACTTAGATGCTTGAAATGGTAGGACTAAATTCCGAAACGTTACAGGTGTTCAATAGTTCGCACCTGACCGTGCAATATTCAATTTAGCCGTACAATAGTATACAGTTGTTTCTGTATCTGTATCGGTTACACTGCTATATTCCCAGAACTGGTAATCTTGATGTTTAAGGCCTTATCAGTCAGCAGTCAAAACTCTTCCCCGAGGTGTTAGAACCAATCCGATGAACTGTTTCCCGAGAAACAACAGTATAATATCTACCGGTCAACAGTCGAAAATACTTAATTTATATTTACATAGAGAGTCAGGTAAAGAGTTAAGGCAAATCAAACGCAAAATGTTATATTGCTCACTTGTGTTGGCCTGGATTGAATTGCGCGAGGGGTCTTTAGTGTGAGAGGAATTTGGTTTGTTTTTGTTTAACGTCCTATTAACAGCCAGGGTCTTTTAAGGACGTGCCAGGTTTTGGAGGTGGAGGAAAGCCGGAGTACACGGAGAAAAACCACTGGCCTACGGTCAGCACCTGGCAACTGCCCCACGTAGGTTTCGAACTCGCAACCCAGAGGTGGAGGGCTAGTGATAAAGTGTTGGGACACCTTAACCACTCGGCCACTGCGGCCCCCGTGTTGGAGGAAACAAGAGTACCCGGATAATACCAAACTCTATTCTTATATCGGTATTGATTTCCATGTTTGTTGATATATCTTGGTCTATTGTTTTATTTTAAAAACATTTAAAAAAAAAAATAGTCCATCCAATCTTATCGTTAATCAGGCCGAGTTCACATGGAAAAAATACACGTAGAAATATACCCGATATAATATAAATTGTTGATACTTCATTAACACTAAAATAAATTCATCCAATCTTATCGTTAATCAGGTCTGGTTCTCAAGGAAAAAAAGGTAAAAAATAAAGCCGATAAAAATAAATAATTGATTCTCCATTAACACAGAATAAATAAAACATGTTACTCCTGGTGGATGACGATAAACACAAAATATAGGTCAAGTCTTTAAAAATGTATGAAACAGTCTAAACAAATTCTGTAAGACGCGTAAAAGGAGGGGGAGGGGATATCGTTAACCGAACGTGAGTGTTGGCTACCGGTGTTGGGGAGGAGAGGGGACATCTCGGTAACCCACGGTAGTCTCGTTAACCGAACGTGAGTGTTAGTTACCGGTGTTGGGGAGGAGAGGGGACATCTCGGTAACCCACGGTAGTCTCGTTAACCGAACGTGAGCGTTGGTTACCGGCGTTGGGGAGGAGAGGGGACATCTCGGTAACCCATGAAAGCCTCGTTAACCGACGGTAGTCTCGTTAACCGAACGTGAGCGTTGGTTACCGGCGTTGGGGAGGAGAGGGGACATCCCGGTAACCCACGGTAGTCTCGTTAACCGACGGTAGTCTCGTTAACCGAACGTGAGTGTTGGTTACCGGTGGGTGGGAGGAGAGGGGACATCTCGGTAACCGACGGTAGCCTCGTTAACCGAACGTGAGCGTTGGTTACCGGCGTTGGGGAGGGGACATCTCGGTAACCGACGGTAGTCTCGTTAACCGAACGTGATTGTTGGTTACCGGTGTTGGGGAGGGGACATCTCGGTAACCGACGGTAGCCTCGTTAACCGAACGTGAGCGTTGGTTACCGGCGTTGGGGAGGGGACATCTCGGTAACCGACGGTAGCCTCGTTAACCGAACGTGAGCGTTGGTTACCGGCGTTGGGGAGGGACCATCTCGGTAACCGAACGTGAGTGTTGGTTATCGGTGTTGGGGAGGAGAGGGGACATCTCGGTAACCGAACGTGAGTGTTGGTTATCGGTGTTGGGGAGGAGAGGGGACATCTCGGTAACCGAACGTGAGTGTTGGTTATCGGTGTTGGGGAGGAGAGGGGACATCTCGGTAACCCATGAAAGCCTCGTTAACCCAACGTGAGTGTTAGTTACCGGTGTTGGGGAGGAGAGGGGACATCTCGGTAACCCATGAAAGCCTCGTTAACCGAACGTGATTGTTGGTTACCGGTGTTGGGGAGGGGACATCTCGGTAACCGAACGTGAGTGTTGGTTATCGGTGTTGGGGAGGAGAGGGGACATCTCGGTAACCGAACGTGAGTGTTGGTTATCGGTGTTGGGGAGGAGAGGGGACATCTCGGTAACCGAACGTGAGTGTTGGTTATCGGTGTTGGGGAGGAGAGGGGACATCTCGGTAACCCACGATAGCCTCGTTAACCGAACGTGAGTGTTGGTTACCGGTGTTGAGGAGGAGAGGGGACATCCCGGTAACCCATGAAAGCCTCGTTAACCCAACGTGAGTGTTAGTTACCGGTGTTGGGGAGGAGAGGGGACATCTCGGTAACCCATGAAAGCCTCGTTAACCGAACGTGAGCGTTGGTTACCGGCGTTGGGGAGGAGAGGGGACATCTCGGTAACCCATGAAAGCCTCGTTAACCGACGGTAGTCTCGTTAACCGACGGTAGTCTCGTTAACCGAACGTGAGTGTTGGTTACCGGTGGGTGGGAGGAGAGGGGACATCTCGGTAACCGACGGTAGCCTCGTTAACCGAACGTGATTGTTGGTTACCGGTGTTGGGGAGGGGACATCTCGGTAACCGAACGTGAGTGTTGGTTATCGGTGTTGGGGAGGAGAGGGGACATCTCGGTAACCGAACGTGAGTGTTGGTTATCGGTGTTGGGGAGGAGAGGGGACATCTCGGTAACCGAACGTGAGCGTTGGTTACCGGCGTTGGGGAGGGGACATCTCGGTAACCGAACGTGAGTGTTGGTTATCGGTGTTGGGGAGGAGAGGGGACATCTCGGTAACCGAACGTGAGTGTTGGTTATCGGTGTTGGGGAGGGGAGGGGACATCTCGGTAACCGAACGTGAGTGTTGGTTACCGGTGTTGGGGAGGAGAGGGGACATCTCGGTAACCCACGATAGCCTCGTTAACCGAACGTGAGTGTTGGTTACCGGTGTTGAGGAGGAGAGGGGACATCCCGGTAACCGGACGTTAATTAACGTGGGTTACCGGTAATGAGGAGGGGACGTTTAGAACGAGATATAAAACCTCAGTTCCACCGAATATCATCGAGTCATAATTAAGTCTTGATTGTGTCTTCATCTGAATACAACCGCCTTGCCTCTGCCCCTTCTCGACACTCACAAACCACAGTGCCCACCCCAACCCCTCCTCACGGACAACAGTGACCTTCAATCTCCAATGGAGGAGACATGCCTCCAGAATGACCATATGGGAATTGCACACCCCTCCGCCCATCACGGTAACCCCCACCCACGCCTCTCCCCCTCCGTAACAGAGGTGTCTGTGTCCAACTCCTAGACTTTGTCCCTACAAGACCACGAATGAAACACTGTTCTGTTTGTGTCCTTAATAATTCAAGATTGTTCTCGGTGGGGGAGTGTATTTCGAATTTTAAACAGTTATGGCATACAGTAATAGGCTAACAGTCTGTGCTACAATAGTCTCTAATACAGGTAACTGTCCTCAGGTAAACATGAATTTATTAGCGAAGGGGATTATCGAACCGTACACCATAAGTTTTAATTATACAGTCAGATTAGTCGACAAACATCGGGTCGTAAAATTTATGTACATTTCATGTAGAGGACGAGATATCTTGTAGAAATCGGGTTCAATTTATTTGAAATAAAATACATACTTTCTGTTTATACAGCACGTGGATACACTATATATTATCCGTCTGTTTGGTCATGTTTTTAATATACTAGTGTATGTTAATATAAGGCAGCATACTATAATATGTCGTGGTTTTAAAACACAGGTGTTCCGCTGATACAGGTGTGTGTATTATCTATAGACCATTAGATAAAACGATAGCACTTCAATTGTTATATATAATGTATTATATATACACGTATATATATAGACATGCTTATATACATATCAATATACAAATGAAAAATAAATAACTGAAACAAAACAAAAATATATGGAATCAAGAAGTTAATTTTGTATAAAAAGAAATGTATGACTTACCCCTTTAGAGGCCATCTTATCTATGTTTTTAAAAATCCTCTTGTATTTTCGATGTCCACTATTATTATGTGCTTACTCGAATGAGCTAACCTCTATATGGTTCTATACATGTGTTGGTGAACATACACATAAAGGCTAACTGTTCATTGAGGCGGCGTCATGTCGCCATGACGACACACACCGGTGCGACCCGAAGAAATCTCTCGGAGCGCGACACCAATTCCGTTAAATGGTTCACTGCGTGGAATACACACCAAGCAGGTCGCATTTTTACGAGCACGTGTTTGAGAGAGACTGGCAGACATAGCCAACTTAAACTATGAGATACACTGACATATTTTCTTAGTATGTGATCAGTATAAAGTTCCGAGGATGTCCGAATAAGTGTACTTAGCGTGACAATTTATTTGGAATTTTAATTGTTTTCGATGATGTCTGTCATGACATTACCTGCCAATACATTATTAAAATCAAACTATGTTTTGCTTTATATACATATATATATATATACATGTATATTATTGTCTTCTTTAGTCAATATAGTATATAGTACTTCTAGACCACTGCCGCTCTATTGAAATAAAAAGCTTACGTGATTTGATATCAACTGTGTTTAATGGATTTAACGGAAATTCGACATACATATAAATGTAACTTTCCACTCATTTTTTTCCAAAACAGGACATATTATTTTTTTCTCACAATTTTAGTCCATTTGGTAATCAACATTAACCCTAACCATTTTTAAGAATCCTGATCAAAATCTGCGCCATTTACAAAGAAAACGATTATCACGTTTTGATAATGTCCAACTGCCGGGAAAAAAATCCCGGAATTTTCGGTCTAATTTCTGCTTTTGGAAATTTTAGCATCTTGATTTTTCCCCCCGAAATTACTGCTTCTTGCTTAGATTATGTAGCAAAGCTTGACAGTGAGCCCTATCGGAGTCATTCGACATCATCGATATGCTCATACAATACTGCCACTAGCGATTACAGTCCCTACATGTGATTTTTAAATGTCAAAGCTCGCTTGACAGACGAAGGTCGGCCCCGGGATCATTTCTTTCGAAAACACCGGCACAGCTTTTATGTCGTTATTCGATTTATAAAAAAACGGAACTTAAATACCTGTAATCGATTTCTACAATTAATATACAAATAACTAAAGCGCTCGTGGGTATAGACTCGTGTTAGCTGGCTAAATGCCGGAACCGGACAACGGGAATCATCCGGAAATATGCCAGGTCCGTAAAGAATTCTGATTTAAATCAATATATATATATTAGTACCTGCGTGATACGCTGATAAGTACACGATCTTGAGTAATTGAGAATAAGCTTATACGATCCAATTTGGCTGATTATCTTCAAGAAAAATCAATTTTCTAGGTAGGTGTTTATGTAACTATATCGTGCAAGGGAATCGTATACCAGTATAGATAAATTCGTTGTCATAAGTGCTTAGAGTGCAATTTTTATTCTGAACCAGAAAACCGTATTTGTTAAATAATCCGGAAATTCCTTACACCGAAACGATATTTGGACAAACGGAACCTTATTTAAATTGTACCTAGCAATAATATTGTTACCAGCTATCACTCTCAGTATATAAGTACAACCATACATGCTATGCGATTTGACTGTATATAACAACGTCTGGTCATAAATATCGTATGACATCCTGTTACAGCACTATCGTAAAGTCATACTTGTATAGGGATGGTAATGCAACGCTAATATGTACATTGTAACGCTAATCCGGACAATATAACACTTGTCTGAGTAATAAAACATTAATCTGGACAATTTAACACTTATCCGAATGTCACAATAATCCTGACAATGTTAAACTAAAATCGACAATGTTACACTGATCCAGCCAATGTTACACTGATCCAGCCAATGTAAAACTATTCCGGACAATGTTACACTATTCCGGACAATGTTACACTAATCCGGATAATGTTAAACTAATCCTGACAATGTCACAATAATCCTGACAATGTTACTCTAATCCGGATAATGTTACACTAATCCGGACAATGTTACGCTAATCCGGATAATGTTACACTAATCCGGACAATGTTACTCTAATTCGGACAATGTTACGCTAATCCGGATAATGTTACACTAATCCGGACAACGTTACTCTAATTCGGACAATGTTACACTAATCCGGATAATGTTACACTAATTCGGATAATGTTACTCTAATTCGGATAATGTTACACTAATTCGGACAATGTTAAACTAATCCGGACAATGTTACACTTCTCCGGACAATGCTACACTAATCAGGATAATGTTACACTAATTCGGATAATGTTACTCTAATCCGGACAATGTTACCAAAATCTGGACACTGTTACATTAATCCCGACAATGTTACACTAATCATGACAATGTAACACCAATCCGGACAATAATACACTAATCCGGACAATATTACACTGATATTGATAATGTCAAACTAATCCGGACAATGTCACAATAATCCGGACAATGTTACACTTCTCCGGACAATGTTACACTTCTCCGGACAATGTTACACTTCTCCGGACAATGTTACACTAATCCGGACAATGTTACTCTAAATTCGGACAATCTTACACTAATCCGGACAATGTTACACTTATCCGGACAATGTTAAACTAATTCGGACAATGTTACACTAATCCGGACAATGTCACAATAATCCGGACAATGTTACACTAATCCGGACAATGTTACACTTATCCGGACAATGTTACACTTATCATGACAATGTTACTCTAATCCTGACAATGTAACACTAATCGGACAATGTTACACTAATCCGGACAATGTTACACTAATCCGGACAATGTTACACTAATCCGGACAATGTTACACTAATCCGGACAATGTTACACTAATCCGGACAATGTTACACTAATCCGGACAATGTTACACTAATCCGGACAATGTTACAATAATCCGGACAATGTTACACTAATCCGGACAATATTACACATATATTGATAATGTCACAATAATCCGGACAATGTTCCACTTATCCGGACAATGTCACAATAATCCGGACAGTGTTACACTTATACGGACAATGAAACACTAATCCGGATAATGTTACACTAATCCGGACAATGTTACACTTATCCGGACAATGTTACACTAATATTGATAATGTCAAACTAATCCGGACAATGTAATAATAATCCGGACAATGTAACACTAATCCAGACAATATTACACTAATCCGGACAATGTAACACTGATTCGTACAATGTTAAACTAATATTAACAATGTTACACATATTCAGATAATGTTACACTTATCCGGACAATGTTACACTAATCCTGACAATGTAACACCAATCCGGACAATATTACACCAATCCGGACAATATTACACTAATCCGGACAATATTACACTAATCCGGACAATATTACACTAATCCGGACAATGCCACACTAATCCGGACAATGTTAAACTAATCTGGACAATGCCACACTAATCTGGACAATGTTACACTAATCATGACAATGTTACACTAATCTGGACAATGTTACACTAATCATGACCATGTTACACTAATCATGACAATGTTACACTCATGACAATGTTACACTAATCATGACAATGTCACAATAATCCGGACAATGTTACATTAATCCGGACAATAATACACTAATTCGGATAATGTTACACTAATCCGGACAATGTTACACTAATCATGATAATGTTACACTAATCATGACAATGTTACACTATTCATGACAATGTCACAATAATCCGGACAATGTTACACTAATCCAGACAATGTTACACTAATCCGGACAATGTTACACTAATTCGGATAATGTTACACTAATCCGGACAATGTTACACTAATCCGGACAATGTTACACTAATCCGGACAATGTTACACTTATCCTGACAATGTCACAATAATCCTGACAATGTCACAATAATCCTGACAATGTTTCACTTATCCTGACAATGTCACACTAATCCGGACAATGTCAGAATAATCCGGACAATGTTTCACTAATCCGGACAATGTAACACTAATCTGGACAATGTTACACTAATCCGGACAATGTTACACTAATCCGGACAATGTCAGAATAATTCTGACAATGTCACGATAATCATGACAATGTTACACTAATCCTGACAATGTTACACTAATCCGGACAATGTCACAATAATCCTAACAATGTTACAATAATCCTGACAATGTTACAATAATCCTGACAATGTTACACTAATCCGGACAATGTTACACTAATCCTGACAATGTTACACTAATCCGGACAATGTCACAATAATCCTAACAATGTTACACTAATCCGATAAGGTATAGCTATTTCGGACAATAAACCATTACTTCAGATAGTGTAACATTAATCTGGACAGTGTAGCACTAATCAGGACAATTTACGTGTTACTCTAATCCAGATTTTGTACCGTTAATCCGGACAATATTACACCGTTATAAACAATTAATATGTCGCACTTAATTGGATAATGTAACACTATTTTGGACATATTTCTATTTTATCATATTCAAAATTACGATATTAGAATTAATAAGATAATAAGTCTGTAAGAGTTGTGTCCCTTCTCTTCAGGTGTTTGAGAAAGACCAACTTGTCATTAATCCTAATTCACTATATATCAACGCGAAGAGAAATAGAGCATGACGAATCTGAGATAAAGGTAGATTAGGCAAAGAAAAGTCATACATTTTAATTACGTGATCGTCATGATCCTATGAAAAATGATCTTTATAAAGCCCATTTTTCAGAAAACTCCAACTGCAATGCGAACACAACTGTGAAAACTCCTCTCATTTCCTATTACACTGTAAAAAAAATCGAACTCGAAGCATAATGCTTTAATCTCTAACTGGTACAATGACATCCAGATTTAACATTTAATATGAGCTTGTCCTATCAATTGCTCAGATTGATATTTCTATTATCATTCTTTGCTTTCTTTCTCTTCCTGCCACTCTCCTCCTTTTCAAGCTAAACACCTCCATCCAACACCAGCTGTTTAAGGACCAGTAAAATGTATCATTTATCGATTATTTATTTTATGAAATATATCAGTAAATTTCATGTCGTATTGAGTGTAAATGGTTTCACTGATCTTGTCGGTGAAGGAAGCTAAGGATATGTATTCGAAATAAGACCAAAGAAGGATTTCGAGTTAATATGAAGACTGGTACACTTAGCACAGTGACTAATAACATAAAACAGAATTTGTGTGTTAGAAAAGCAGTCTACTTACGTCGATAAGTACAAAACCCTGTACACCATTACATTCTACTTTTTCGTTGGTGTTCCTTATCTACTCCGCTCCTTTCTATATTTATCCTCGTCTTCGTTAAAATACAATATAAGTATACATAATCTGTGGCATGACAAATTTTGTAACGGAAAGGACCCAAGTAATTTGTATAACTTTTTTTCCAATCCATTTGCTTTTATCTTCAATAAAACTGAATTAAACTAATTTAAACTAATCAATATTTGACAGATAATTATCAAAAGTAAATATACATAGATTTTATGTTTGTATGCAAAATCGAATCCATACGCTTTACGGAGATAGTGTTACTGTACATGTACGACCGCCTCAGGTACGGAAGTCTTGTTGAAATCTACACCGCCATATGTTGACTTTGTTTTCAAATTAAGCGGCCAGACCGTTAAATATATATTCGTACACGTAATTTCTAAAATAAAAATGCGAATACCTGCTAATATAATTAAAACTTCATGTCTTTATTTATTTACCTCGATAATGTATGACGTAGACGTCGTAGCATCGGACTTATCGTGATAAAGAGAGGTATTTCTATTTTATACAAGTTCAGCGTACAGAGCAATCAAGACGACAAGAGTTCTGTCCCTTTGATAAAGGTGAGTGCATATGATTAAATATATGGTTATACATTTATATGAATATTTACAATACTGTAAGCTCCTAGAGGTTCATTATAACTTATTCATTGTAAATGTGTGATTTATTGCTGTGAAAATTAAAAAAAATATTAATTATCTTTTTTATTTATTAATAATCAATAAAATAATCTAAGCAAAAGCTGAAATTAATCTGTTGTCACAATCGTGACATTTCCTATCAATTATTGATTTGAATATAAAAAAAAACCACAATGCTGTTTTATAGTCACGTGTTATAAATTGATGTAATTCGTAGCGGCCGTGTAATTCGTGGAGCTTCTGTTTTATCTAGAGCGATCGAAATGGTACGTTTTGACTATGTCTTTATCAATACCAGAGACCTATATACTAGTACATGTATATAGGTCTCTGTCAATACACGGTAAATTGTTACCATTACGATATGATTAAGTGTCAGACTCACACCTTACACACCCCTTTAAAACTTTTAATCTTAAAACTTAGTTTGCAGAAACTTTATGGAATTACAGTTGTGTATCGATCAACAAGCTGCTGATGTATAGATGAAACTGAAATCAATATCTACTGTATATATTAGATGTGGAACTCTTTTATACAGAAAACACAGAAATGTAACATATTGTACGCCCTTAAGGTAATCAACAAAAAACAAGGGATTTTAAATGATCGTCAAAGTATCCAGGTCATAAAGTACTTTTGTCTCTTCGGAATCACTCAAGTGGGACGATGTCCCTATATTTATTTATATTGTACTTTTGTCATTTCGGAATCACTCGTGTGGGACAATGCCTTCCATATTGATAGTGGCGATATCTGTGATGAAGTTGACTGTTATGATGATGAATATAATCTGTTTTGTATGACCACGGAATATTAATAAGACAGACACTATGGGACAAATGGATAGAGAGAAATTAAATCTGTCATCTGTCATCCTCGTCAGAATCGTCGTTTCCTCCATTTCCTTCACCATCGGTGTAATCTGTGAACAAAAGATAATGATATATTTAAAACCACAAAAATAAATAAATAAATAAATAAATAAATAAACATTGATCGAAATAAATAAAATGAAATATATTAATATTGACAGAAAACAAAACTATATATTGACCACGATTACAAAATGAAATATAATAACTTGAAATGACAAAATAATAAAAAAAAAATTAAACGAGTTTTTTTTTCAGAAAAAAAAAATAAATCAGAAGGAAAAAAACACGCTAAAATTGACCGAAAGCAAATAAAAATTGACAGCAACTTTAAATAAATAAATAAATGAAAAAAAATAAATATTGACCAAAAACACCTTGTATTACGTATTTTACGTACATAAACCTATATATTTATCAGGAGTTATACTTGTTACGTAGGGATCTCATTTATTTTTGTGCTATTTCCTTAATGGGCCATAACCCACTCCTAAGTATATGTAAAAAGTTCCCAAAATATACTTGGAAAATAGTTGACCTGATATTGTTATCAATCACTTATGAAGAGAAAGGAGTTACGTGTAAGTTGTGTGAAAAATGTTCAACAGATATTGTATCGCATTTAATTGTGAATGTCCAGTGCTCTACCTCACGCGTGATATTTTTCTTGATAAAGTGGTAAATACTATAAATATCCAAGATTATGTGAAATTTTCATTTCTGGAAGATAATTATCAAACAGACTTTTTACTAGGTAGTCGTACCCACGTTCAATTAGAAGAAGATGAGTGGGAACGTTTAATGCTGGTAGTTGCGGATGGTGTTGAGATGTTGCTGGACGATATGAAATCTAAACTTTCATAACCTGACATAATGATAATGTAACATTTCATTCATTCTAATATTGTAAATATTCTTTTGTTGTTTTGAATTTGTATTGTCAAATCTCTTGAAAGAGGAAATAAAGAGTCTGTCTGACTGTCTATGTGTTATAACGTAAGAAGTGTTTGATACTGGTTGATATCCCCTAGTTTTTGTCACGTCCTTAACTTCCATTGGGACTTAAACCGAAGTTGACCTATATTTATATGGTGGGTGTCGCCGTGACCTAGATTTGAATGGCGGGTGTCGCAATGACCTAGATTTGAATGGCGGGTGTCGTAGATAAAGTAGAAGACGCTAAGTCTTCCGGATCACATGGAATTCTTCTCCTTGTACATTTTTAGGAGTCTCCACTTGTATATACATATTTTATCCTCGTTTCATCGATATTTTTTACTGAGTTATGGTTTCTTTATTACATTGTGTGTATTGGTATTCTTTGATGTACGTGCATTATTTTAGAATTATTTCATGAATTAGGATCATTTCATCTTACTGCTACGATTCAAAATAATTATGCATATTAAAAGCAATATATTTCAGCTTATACATGTAAGGTCATTTCAGTCTGTGAAACGGACTAAAATATATACATACTAAACTTAGTATTGCAGCTTATATATCAAGGGTTAAGATAATAGCCAGAGAAGGAAAAGAAGTGTCAGAATGTTTAGGGTTAGGTTCAAAGGAGACGTCGAAATATCCAGGCAGGTTTTACATATTTTGTCGTCATACTAACCTATTGTCTGAGCCTCGTTGTTATAACCCTCATGACCTGTATAGTCATTGTATCCATTTTGCGAATATCCATTTGCTTCGTTGTTGTCGTACTGCGTGTTTTCCTGACCATACCCGTTTTGTTCGTTGTATTCGTACATTCCGTTTTGCGTATTACGCCCTCCCTGTGCGTCATATCCGGTACTATGACGTGCCCAGATTGCGGTGTGCGTGGGAACACTTTGCTGCCAACTATTTGTTCTGTCGTTGACCCGTCGTTCCCAACTATTTGTTCTGTCGTTGACCCGTCGTTCCCAACCATTGTTATTCGTTTCTGTTCCGGCCCAACTTGTGGACTGTGGGTTTTCTGGATAACTTCCCCATGCTTCTTGTGAAGGGCTGTGTGGTTGGCTTTGTGGCCAAGAACTTGACGTATCAATTTGATTGGGACCGTTGGACCGGAATTCTCCAACATGCTCCGTTGGAGGGTCCTCTGTAGTTGATACAGGTACCGTACCCTCCCCTTCTCGATATCTCGAAACTTGATTCGACATCAAGTCATGCTGCTGGCCTGTTCTGACTACTTCTTGATTCTCAAAATGAGAAAGAGAGGGACTGGTTCGTCTCATGTAATCCGGTGCATATGGATCTGGGTTGTGTTTATCGAATTCATTAACATATGGCCGATCTTGCGTTCCACTTGGATCGGACCAAGAATTCTGCGTCAATGTTTGCGGGGTGTGATAGGAAGACTTTTGTCCCTGATGATTGCCTAAAGTAGCCTGTAGGTTTTCGTCTGCGTTCAAAACCCTGGTTTTCGACAGGAGGCGGATCGTAATGTGCATGTCTTGTTTCGGATGGATCTATACCATATATAGAACTAGAGTGAGTTTCCCAACCGTTGTTTGTTGGTATAGAAATCTCTATATGATGTAACTCCTGATGACGTGGTTTTGGTCTTCGGCGTGAAAATGAATCTAGACTGTTGTCGTGATGTTGGGGTGGGATTTCGTATGGCTGGTGATCCCTTGCATCCGTGTGTCTTTCACGATATGCTGGTTGGTCAAACGTTTGTATGTGTCTTTGGTCATATTGTGGATGCTCGGATGTTTTAGTGGTAGGACGGTTGGATGAATGATGAGGAGACGATTCTCTGTGAAACATATCGTTGTTTGTGTTGATTTGGTTGTCACTCACTTCAAATTGTTGAAACCTGTTGGATTTAAATCTGTTGGAAAAGGGATGATTTCTATCTACAGGAGGATCGGAGCTAAATAAATCTAGTTGTTGCCTTCCTCCTCCAAAAATGTCATAAAGAGGTCGTCTTTCTCTCTCAGGAAGGCGTTCTGTGGCAGATTCAAACGGCAGATCTTGTGCCAGTGCGGGAGACGGCATTTGTCCCGTTTTATCAGTCTTTGTAATTTCTTTAATGTTATCTAAGGAATGCGCCATGGGTTTGTCACGTGTTCGTCGAGCAGAGATGTCTACTTCTATGGCTTTCGTTACAGATTCTGTTTCAACAGTATGATTGGATGTTTCAGTAGTTTCTCCCTCAAACGAATACGTAGGTATTTGTGATATAGATTGGTTGTCTACCCTTGTCAAATCTTCCGGTCGTGTAACAGGCTGTACTTCCGGTCGCACAACAGGTTGTACTTCCGGTTGAGCAAAAGGTTGTACTTCCAGTCGTGTAACAGGTTGTACTTCCGCTCGCGCAACAGGTTGTACTTCGGGTCGTGAAATAGGTTGTTCTTCTGGTTGTGTGACAGGTTGTACTTCCGGTCGTGTAACAGGTTGTACTTCTGGCCTTGTGACAGGTTGTACTTCCGGTTGAACAAAAGGTTGTACTTCCGGTCGTGTAACAGGTTGTACTTCCGCTCGCGCAACAGGTTGTACTTCGGGTCGTGAAATAGGTTGTTCTTCTGGTTGTGTGACAGGTTGTACTTCCGGTCGTGTAACAGGTTGTACTTCTGGCCTTGTGACAGGTTGTACTTCCGATTTAGTTGTATTATCCTGAGTTATGTATTGACCAATTGAGCTATCGAGGCCGAGAATATCAAAACTTTCCTGAGGCAAAGCTGACGCTAATATATCGTTAATCAACGAATCAGTGTTTGATACACTGTCTAAATCCAAGGGTTTACTTTCAGTTGTGTTTGTTGTTGGCAGTTCTTCAAAAGTATGTTGCTCATTAACACCTATGAGGTGAACTATTTATATCACTTGCTTCTGCCAAACGGAAAGCATCGGTTAGGGCTTTAAAAGCATTGCTATAAAAGTCAATTGATTCAGTGTTTTGTGGAATCGGAACTAACGACGGATTATCCGTAGGGTTATGCATTTGTTGAACGTCAGACTGATTTCGCAGATCTTCAAATGGATTCTGTATGATTGTTCTATGTGTCTTTGTTCCGGAGGAGACGCCGAATTGGCGGCCCGATAGAAAATCTAAAGCTGGTGGCAAGGCGGCAGGCTGGCCAGGTTCGGTAACTGTAGGGGGTAAGGTGGATTTTGCTGTTAGGAAAACAAAAAGGGACAACATAATAGGATATATTAAAATACAACTGAATGTAAATTTCTATGATAACTTAATACTAGTATGCTTAAAACTTCCGTACTTCTTACTTATAATCGAGAGAAAAAACGTGAACAAGGTAGGGAAAAACACATTTGTCTGAAACCCTTGAAAGCGGACTAATAAAGAAGGAAGGGTTTCAAAGACGTGTGTTTTTCGCATAAGGATGTTATAATTCAATACTGAATGGGAATTTACTGCGTAAGTATATGTTAATTCAGAGTTGCCTTGAAACAATCAAATTCATAAGGTGTTGCAGTTCACCCTCAATAGTGTTAAACTTTGATTTATAAGGCGAAGTATTTTTCAGGACAAATATGGGTATGTGGATATACGGACACATATACATGTATATCGGCATTGCCCTGTTTATCAACATGTACATGTATTTATACAAATGATATCATATCATGGTGACACTTAATTGAAGTAGTGTATGTACATAGCAAAATATTGAACATCGAAGCTAATTAGAAGGAGCGATAAACTTGATGGTGAATACGAAATAAATTATATATATAAATAGCAAACTCGATGTTATTTTCCCGGAACCCCCTATACTAGCTTACCGCAGACCAAAACATCAAAGATTTGGTAGTCAGTGGTAAGCTACCTTCACCCTCTCGTGCTACAGCCACTGGCTGTTTCGAGACATGTAGCAGTAAGAGGTGTAAACTCTGTCCGTACACCCACAGCACCAATTCATTCAATTGTGAGACTAATGGACAGAAATACCGCATCCTCCAGTCGGTCTCCTGCACATCGGCCAATGTAATACGCCTTGTTACGTGTGCCAAGTGTAGCATGCAGTATGTAGGGGAGACCAAAACACCACTCAATCTGAGGATCAACAACCACCGTTGTTCCATCAAACAGAGACGACAGGACATGCCAATAGCGAGATATTTCAACATGCCGAGCCACACATGGCATAACATGCAATTGGTCTCCATTGGTCACTGCAGGAGTTGAGATGACCAGCAACGCCTGAATAGGGAACGACATTGGATCAGCCAACTCCAAACCGGCTACCCACTCGGCATGCATGAAAGTTAATCCACTACTAATGTTACGTAGTTGAGGGACTCTCACAATAGAAACTCCTCACTATATGTCAAAACTGGAGATTTAGTCACCTCTATCATTCATTTGGAGTTCAAATGAAGTAATAAATATTTTTTCCAAATTATAGTTTGAAGTTCTCGCCACACACAAATTGATGTTTTGCACAGGTTCGTAACATAAAAGAGCACATGACTTAGGACCTTACAGCGGACGGGGGAAACGTCGTCCTCATATACAGCCATCCGGTTATCGTTACCCAAATGTAACTTTTCGACCAGCATTCTGTTGGAATTTTAATTTTTAAATTATGCATTCTACATAATTATGCATTTCTACATAATTATGCATTGCTACATAATTATTCATTTCTACATAAATACATTAATATTTTTTAAGATATTTATTCAATGTACGTTAGACAAACTAAATTTAGTTAACAATATGGGATTTGCCACCCGAAATTGTCACTGCTACCCGCGGTTTGGGCCGAGATTTGCCACCCGAAATTGTCACTGCTACCCGCGGTTTGGGCCGAGATTTGCGGGACGAAATGAACCTACCGCGTAGAAAAACAAAAATGTTCATTACATAGCACGCGCTGCCATCACATCGATTCAACTCGCGATGTTATTTTGCTAAACCTTTTAGTTATTTTATTTATTCATTTATTTATTTATTTATTTATTCACTTTTAGCATCTGTACACCACCCAAGATGTTTCTAATTAATTGTAATAGGCCCTTGGCGAATTAATTATCGACCAAGGGGATCGTTTTCACAACATAACGACATAACGACATTCTACGTTGTTTATACCCACTATATTTGTGTAACTGTTCTATGTCTATATGTGATTGTTTGTAATTTACTTGTGTCTTGATTAAGGGGCAGATTGCCTCGAAAATTTGACAATTTACTTATCAGTACTGTCGTTATTACTATCTATTTCTAGTAATACGCATCCAGCGAACATCTGTTTGTTAGGATCCAGTTTCTATATTGGACAAGCCAGACATTTGCTTGTATAAATAAATATTATATCAATGTATTCCTTGAAACACAGTATAAATTATTCTTACCATTTTTCGTTTGTTCATTCTCCATAATCCTCCTTTCTTCTAGCGCTAGTTTTTTGTTAACGTATTTCTCCATCAGATTTAAAGTTTCTTCATCCGATAGCGTTCGTTTCCACTTTTTCTTGGTAGAAGATTTTCTCCTGCGTTTTGTTTTCGATGGTTTGCTTTCTATCGGACGTCTACGATTGGATACTTTTCTCGTTGACGTCACTTCCGGTTTAAATAATTTTGGTGGTGGAACATTCCGCCTTTGAATCCACTCTGATGGGTTGTTGCTCTTTGGAATGCTTTCGATTGGGATCCACTCTGATTGCGTCCTCTGACCTTGTGGCCATTGTGTAAGCATTCCGCTTGGCTCTGGTATCCATGCATGGGTTGGCCTCTCTCGCTGTTCAATTGAAGGATGCATATTCAACATGGATCATTAAGTTAGCAGAAAAAATAATAATAAGTAAGAGCTAAGTAAATTTGAGATATTATCTTGTCTCTCTTAGTTTTCTCTTGACACAGTCTTACTCATTTACTTTGATCAAAATTACACACTTTAATTTTAATTTTAACATTTTAAACGTTGCATATTTTTAATTACATAGTAGAGTATTTTTGTATTTTGAAACCGATCTTGTAAATGTTGAAAATGGTTCTTAAAAATAAATAATAATAATGAGGACGGTTTACAGAAAGTTAGGTATGGTACAAGTAAGTTGATTCCTTGTAGGTAAAAATCTTAAAATTAAATGTTCTTTATATAAGCATACATTGTATATGCATATACAGCATATAAGTACCGCAGGATGTAAAATAGATTGAACAAAAATCGTGTGGGATGCCTGAGTAAACAATTCCAAACGTGAAAGCGTGGGAAACAAAATATCTTGAATTATTCAAACAAAATCATCAATCTGGTTTTTCCCGGATAATCTCTGGCTATTAGTTTAAATTTTT
The DNA here is from genome assembly GCF_902652985.1 of Pecten maximus. Taxonomy (NCBI): domain Eukaryota; kingdom Metazoa; phylum Mollusca; class Bivalvia; order Pectinida; family Pectinidae; genus Pecten; species Pecten maximus. The sequence goes on from NC_047032.1 coordinate 14,326,908, forward strand.
AATAGTTATAACACGCTTTGGTGTTGAACATATCGGTAAAGTAAGCGTTCAAGATGTCGAACTTTACTTATAGTATTTCAGCTTGATTTGGCATAATTCTTCAAATAATTAGATGAAGGATTAAAAAAAGCCAGAAAGCATCAATGACGGTATATTATCATCAGTGATCGTAATGATCAAAAAATGTCCGACTCTATTGAAGTACATGAACTTATAGGAAACACGACTTACCTTGAACGTGACGTCACCACGTCTCCGTGCAGATCGTGGCCATTGTTGAGTCTGGGAGTTGATGCCAAACACATTGTTCGTATTTCGAAAAGGTTGATTAACATAAGGCTGTCCTAACCGCTGTGTGGACACTGATCTGCTGATGGTGGCACGTGGGGGCTGGTTGACAACAAGCAAAGTTGCCCCTCCGAAATGCAGATACGTCAAAGGGGCAAGCAAAGTGATAAACAACCTCCCCATATTGTTCTGAAAGGTAAAATACATCTACCGTAAGTTTTATAATGTATATCTAGATATTGTCTTAATTCGATCCTCCTATTTGGCCAATTATAATCATATATTTACAATCACTCTGTAAGTGTTCATATTGAGGTGGGATCTCATTATAGTAGCTGGTGAATACTTCACCTGACAACACTCGGGACTCCCGTCCCATGCTATACAGAGCAAAGAGAGTAAAGTGTTTTTTTCCAAGGACACAACCACGACAGCACAGACCGGCCCGTCCAACACATGTAGGGAGCGTCGAACCACGCACCTCGGACCTGAGGTTACGTTGCCGGCGTTCAAACCGACTGAGCTATCGTGGTCCCTGTGAGTGTTCACAAATATATTCGAATGCTTATAGTGTGTATGACCTTCATTGTTTAATTATGCATATGCTTTCTCAGCCAATTGATAGTCAAACACACGAACCTCCATATACTAAAGAATGTTCTTAGTATTTTAGATTAGAATTATGCTAATGTCAACTGCTTTAAACTATAAATTACGCTAACAAGAAAGACGTCTGATGTTAACGACAGTAAATGACAGTCATCGCGTGCCCGTCCTGACGTCACAACCGAATTAATGGGAGCGACGACAGCTCACTGTCACAATGTCTGTTTATGCAGTCGATGATGAATAATTTATTTTGTTTTTTTATCGAATTAGAATATTCATAAGACAGCAGGAAATGCAAATACAAGCATCAGACTTTCCGTGCCCTGCAGGTAGGGCGTAAGAATTGCACCTGCTCTCGTCCCCATTGCATGATCCTAAGATGCGACTAAATTTGGCATCCTATATTTTTCTTCTCTTTGTAAAACAATTTTCTTCTTCCTTATGTCTCCCTTGACTATGCCTCTTTTTTGGCCTTCAATTGAGGGTTCGCACTTGTGAGGAAAGCTTTGGGATCTGTCCTATGGCCGATACATAGCAGAGTACATAAAGATTGTAGTTGCTACGCCTGATTAACGCTCAGCATTTTGAGATAGGGATGAATTGTCCGTCCGTTGTCAGTATAACGTGACCTGATGGGTGTCCTGGTGGATGTTTCTCCAGCAGTATGCTTCTGTGAGGTAGCACTATAAAGTCGGCATCAATTTATCACAACGAGGCAAACACGTATACATGCGCGTACACAACACATGCATGCATCTCGCATACAAGGGACCATAATTGTTGATAGGACGTTTAAAAATGCTAAACTAAACCAAATATATGCTATAAGACAGTTTAGTGCTGAAGTATAGTATCTGAACTAAAAGGATTACACGTATTCAAACATGTGGTGTAATTCTTAGACACGTGAGCTAAATTCAATTCAATTTCACGCCGAGCTACATCCGTGCAATGTCGAAATGTTCCTTTAGTTTAAAAAAATGTAAACTTAATTTATTTCACAACCATTGCGAATCAAGTTATATCAACTTATGTTAATCACGCTTGTTGGCCCGAATGGAAGCGCACGAGGGGTCGTACTGTAGGAGGAAACCGGAGTACCCGGAGAAAACCCACGTGGTCGGGCAGGTGATCCATACCTTTTGTTAACCGATCGGGGAATCGAACCCCGGCCGCCTAGGTAAGAGGCAATAGTGTTGTCACTGTGCCACCCGACCATCCTTTAGTTTGAATCAGTCGATCCTGACTCCGCTCGACGCTGCATGCTTTCAGCAGGATTTTTCAAGAAAGCGAACCTCCGGGGCACTCTTGCACTATGAGTGCTGGTAAATCATTAAAAATCGAACCTTGGAACAGTAAAGATCAGTTACGCAACATTTATTTTCAGAACGACTGTACGCGAAATGCCGCGATTGAGTGAAGCCGATAGAAGTCGGGCCATTGCTCTGAGAATGTATATGAATTCGCAACGTTTTATAGCCAAGCAATATGGTGTACATGTGACAACAATATCCCGTTTAGTTGGGCGTCTAAGAGTCACAGGGAGATTGGGTGACCGTCCGAGGAGCGGACGCCCGCGCATTACGTCGCGACGTCAAGATAGAGGCATACGTCTCTCACACACCTCCGTAACCGATTTCAAATGGCGACGGAGAAGGCACGTCAAGTTGTCGGCACTTTTGTCGGGATCAATGTTGAGGAGAGAAAGAACAGTGACTGATGCCAGCGGTGGGTACAAATGTTACTGATTTGGATCAGGAAATGGCAATGGGTACCATTGTTTTAACGGTAGTCATGGAAACACCGTCTTTGATAGACAGCAAAAATCATTAAAATGTGTTCAGCAATGATGAAATAATCGAGAAATCCACACCACGAACACATCATCAAAGAATCATGTACAATAATAAGTATCGAAAATAAACTAGAATATGTATTATTTTACATTTCTGTGTGACATGAAATGTTCACATTTTGCACGAGTTCAAGTTGTTAAAATAATCGATTAAATAGGTTGTATTAATTTTGAAATAAGAAATTATGTATAAAACACGAGCACCACTTATTAAAGTCACTGGATCTGGGATAGTTACATGAAAAAGTCCACCTTTCAGAGACACGACTCTCAAAATGAATAGATGAATTTGAAAAATACCGAAAATGATTTTGTTTTTACCTTCATAATCGCAATTAAGGAGACATTGGCGCTTGTTTTCAACCAACTTATTATAATCATACCAATAATAATTTCCTAACGATTTTCAAATTGTAATTTTTTATGTGGTAATATAATCATCAAGAAAGTTTCATACGCTGTGCCATTACACATTATATTGTCTTATCAATTAAAAGAGGCGGTGTTTCTGTGAGGGAAGTGATTTTGCCTTCAATACACAGTGTCTGGTATCATGGTTATAACGAGTTTGAAATGCCTTGCTTAAAGGGGCATTCCTTCGTCTGAATAACGTTTAGGCCGTCAAAATTAAACTTACTGGGAAATATGCATTTTTTCCAAGTAGTAAAAGTTATTATCTTTACATTATACTGTTTTACTGTGTTACTGTAAAGCTGTTTTACTCCAAAGATAAACCGAAGTTCTTCGAGTATTAAGTCCTAAAATCTCTTAATTCGACCCGACGTATCACTAATTACCGTAAAGGCATTCTGTATTTGTATACGATATGCCTTTTTCTTGTACATTTCGGCGTTGATTTTATTACATGTAGGCACAAACACTCATATAATCATCGGTAGGACATAGATTTCACCAATAGAAATGGTACATGTTTCCGAAGTCCGAACGAAGTAATGACCTTTAAGCATAAATGATTTAATATCTTGCTTTTGTGTTACGCATTTTCATTGACTTAAAAATATATTATGCGTACATAACACACAAAAATTACTTCAATTTTGGGTGCTCTGATAGGGCTGATTCAGAGAAGTGATAATTTGATAATTTCCAAAAGAGTCGATCAACAGAATTGGATTTTAGATAATGAGTGAGGATTAAAACACAAACAAAATCAAACGGATAGTACTCTAATTATAAACCTCTTCTCGGTTATTCAGGGTACACCCCTTACGATTTTTTGTTTCAAGACCGATACATTGAAATTTGAAAGTCGTAGATCCTGTTATTGTGTTCTAAGACTTAAACGTATATTATAAAACTTCGTACACTAAATATTCTATATATGTCATTTTAATTGAAGCATGGAATAAAATCGCAACAATAGACGCCATTCAAACGTAAACAACAAAATTATAATCCGTTACATAATTGCTAAAACATACATTGTTTGTGCTTAGAAACTGCGAAAATGTGAACCATTGAAAAAGAAATGATTATAGTATCTGAAATTGTCATAAACATATTACTGGCATGCACACACGAGCAAGCTTCACGTATTCACATTCTCATGCAAATTTGTGATCGACTATTGCTATATCGTCGGTTACACATCCGTTAATGTTAAAAAATATGACTTTTAGTTTATGAAAAAAACCTTGATATTATTTTTAAAACAGCAGAAAAGCCGTGCGGTTTTCCCAATTCAAAGCATATCTATTACATATTTGGTAATTCAAAGCCAGTTTCGTTTTAATTGTAGAAATATATTATCAGAAAATTTAGACAACGTGAACTATTTGTTTACAATACCTTTCCATCATTCAGTGCCATCACTTATCGAAAAGCTGAGATAGTTACGTTAAAGTCCAACGAATAACCGTACACATTGACATCTCCGCTGTACGGAGCGAATGATCTCATACAGCCATTCCCCACAGAACATCCTCTTGTGCTTGATTGATGGCGAAAAGTTATTTTCATACACAAATATACAAGGTAAGGAGCACAAAACACATTATTCATATCGTATGGAATTTAGTTTCAAACATGTACATTTATCGTGATACATAACAAGGATCTTGCCAGACAAATTATATTTTTTATTTTTATCATGATTGTATGATGTAAAATCAATTAAGACATGTTCAAAGGAAATTAATGTATTTAGTATGTATTATGATTTGGTGGTCGTTTGTGTTTATGATTATGGAGATTAATTGGTGACGTAGTAATTAATTCACGTTAATATTTCATCTTTTCGGACTATAGATATTACATTTTAAGCATTTGTTTATCGAAACTGTGAACATTTAAAGAATTCCATAAAAGTCTATAATAAAGAATAATGTTTGATAGTTCTCCGGTTTGTTTGAACTTTTTTTATCAAAAAGTACCTTTCCGACCAAGGTCAATGCCATTTTTATGCGGGATACATACATCGTATGTAGTAGCTAGTGACTATCTCCTTAAGGACTCACACAACTTAATCAGCCACTCATCTGATTTTTCACCTAAACCAAGTCCCTGAGGAAAATGTGTTTCTTAGGTTTGAAGCTGTTTCCCTGAGTAAATGACATATGAAATGGGTACTTTCTATATACATGAATAAAGAGTAGGATCTTAAGATTTAGAAAATCAAAAATATACACTTAAAATAGAATGGCGTAGGATTCGAGGTGTAAAAAGGCAGGAGTTCCCTAGGTGGGGTTCCCAAGTGCACTATAAATGCCAGGGTTACTGTCTTTCGAGTACCCCTATTTATCAGATAGAAAAAAAAAAAACTTCAAACTTTCATTTGATATTAATTTCTCACCATTTGAACTTCAAACGAGGGAATGAAGGGATGGGGTCACTAGCAATAGTATATAATACATTATTTAGCTGTGTGAGTCCTTAACATACGGGAGGTCCATCGCAGGTTATCCCGGTAAACTTGAGCAAAGTATCTTGCCAGGCACATAAACAAGACAAAACAGGTCAATATACATGTATAATTCAATTCTCTTCTTCCTGACAAATGCGAACTGCCCGAGAACGGATCAATTTGTCTTGGGCATGAAGTCGAGATCATAGGAGCCTATTATTTGTGAATGAAAAAAATACCGACAGTTCGAAAAACTAATCTAGTTAATGATATGCCTTATCTGATTACATAATTATATTATGTCACTGATATAAAGTTTCAAGGTTTTATTGATAACACTCTGACACACTTACGTGTGTAACAAGAGGTCACATACATATAAGTACAATGACACATGGCGTACTGTTACACACTTTTACAATATTTTATACAATGTATATTTATGATAATTACCAAGAACATCAAAGAATTAACGATATAAGGCAACACTGACTTCAATACTGGAACTAAATAGGTATGAAACAATTATGAAGGAAAAGTGTCGAACTCACAGTTTTGTAAAGGTACATTGTAACGTCAGCCACCTTGCCACTAATTGTAGCCATACCTATCCACATTTTTTTGTCATCCCGGAACTGAATTCACACAAAATCTAGAATATGATTAGTGACGTGAATACGGGATGGTGTTAACTACTACATTAATGTATATTTAAAATACCTACGGAATGAAACAAACATGTTAATTGAATACCAGAAATGCCAAGGTGTATACTAAGTAATTACAAGCAATTAGTGTAAGTAGGTTTTAAAGTAATCGTCATTAGATGGAATTAAATTGTCCAATGGCCCCCACCAGAGACTTCCACGCAGCCTCAAACAAAATTAAATCCTGAAAAATAAAATATCTGAGGGAAAAATACATAAGATACATATATCTACCTTATCCTTTCGAGTTTATAATCGCTTTTTGCTGTTGACAATCCAGTGTCCTATTAAGAAATGAATGGTCCGAAATAATTCCTGGTTGTCAATTTCTTATTGAAACGTCCGCCAATATTTCTCAAACAATAGAAACCTCAGACTTGTCAAAATCTCACACCATTGTCATAAAATGTACCGACATAGCTTCCTTGTTTAACTCCATTGTTAATTAGTGACATCAGTGTGCGTCATAATTATCAAGAGTGGTGTGGTAAGTACATTGTTTCAACTCATTCATATATATATGTATACTTATCTATAATTTATTCATGAATTGGCTCCATTCATAAAAGCCCAAATATCACAGGTAGGAATTTAACGCGTTGATGACACAATTTCAAAAACAATTTCGGAGAAGCACATTTGTTAGAAGAAAAATATATAATCAATGGATTGAGCTAAAGACATGCTGATATTAATGCATTAATTTGACATACAGTTTAAGCTGGAAAATTAATAAATCTTCATCATACTGCTGTTTTGTCATTCTATAATTAATTCAGTGATACATAATGCTAACGTGATGGAATCCAGAATGGAAATTTGAACATCAAACAACTAAACAAATGTCAAAAAACAGCAGGTACGTTATTTAAATCCATTTGGAAATGTTTGATAAAATGACTTTAAACCTTAAAAGAGGGTCATATCTGAACAATAATTTCTATTTTAAATGACCATTAAATAATTTTGTATTTCCTGATTTTCTTAACTCGTTTCGGTAACACATACCCCCCAAACGTGTGTGACTGTAGTAAAGTCAAATTTAAAACAGGGATATTACTGCAGAACTAAAATAATCATTATATACATCGTGATGAAAATACAAATTCCACATTAGTATTGAAAAACAAACATAAATTGCGGTGCATAGTATTGTAAAATCAATTTTCATGATATTGGTCTGCAGTGCGAATGATTGATTTTGAGTTTAAGATATACTTACAAATGTACTATTATCAACCATTACATGTTTTTGTTAATTAATTAATCAATACTTACATCCGTTCTTTGTGGACCTGACGGCATAAATACAGACTCCGTATCATATGGCGTCTGGTTTATCCACGCCATTCGTAAGCGCCACCATAGTTATAATCTGGTAGGATTAAAGTATTGAATGGTGACGGTAGTTGTAATATGAAGACATATATATATAAGTTCATTGAAACCCGTCATAGTACAATTATTGTTATATATTTACATCACCGATTTATGATTATGCATTAGTAGATTTTGACATCAAAGAACCAGTGATGGATGACAAGGTGAGCTTATACAAGGATATATACCACAAGTAAGTGCTTCCATTGTGTAACTCTGTAGTATTGTCACGTTCAGTGGCGTTTATGATAATATTAATACACCTATGGAATAGTCCCCCATTTTTCATTTCAATTATTTAAACAGGGCCTTGTCGAAATTTTAAAGCTAGATTGTAAATTTAAAGCATTACACACTCTGTCTACGTCGTACAAGATTGATTGATTAAATCAAGTTTATTGTCAGCTTTGTTCATAAAGTCATCAAAATGGTGACGAGGTGAACAATTTACAGCTTCGCCTGTCCCATTGTGAAACTTTGACGTTTCCTTGATATTGGCGCGTTTGACATGTCTGTGGAAAGGGAAACGATAAAATTCGATTATTCTATCTGAGGAACGACAGCTTCATTCTGAAAACATCAACACTCATGATGGGCGCGAGTCATCGCTTTTGCAGGTCGACAAGGTCAGAATTATATGACGTCATCAATTTAAATGGTGCGATTCATAGGCTTACCATGATAGCTACCAGTACCTACATTAAAGAAATAAGAAAGGTGGTTAGTTCCATGTAATGTTAACAAAACAGATCATGTCTAGGTATTCTAATATATCAAGGTGAGGCCCTCGGAAAAGCAGAAACAATAATTTGCATATGAGGCGTGACAGAAAACATTCTTGAATACGATATACATTAAAATCTCATGGTAAGCCCGATTTTATTATCAATATTAAAATCTGGATTTTTCATTTGCTGGTCCATTAATTCTTGTTTTGTTAATAACTTACAAAAAACTAGTATAAATTTCAAAATAAAATATGTTAATGGAACGTCTTGAATCATGAAAGCAAACACTTATCTGTTAAAAGTCTGTCAAAACAAAAACAATACGTTTAATTCTCATTTTGCTTTGTGGTAGGTAAATACGCCCTTCCCTCGATAGGTTAGTTTTCTGCTCATACCGAAATCACACGAGGTGTAATATAAGGTTGCTGTATCAACAGCGTTACGTGTTCGTTTTATCAACTTTTATACCGACGTTTTAATATCGGAGAAACAGACTATATCCTTCGATAGCAGGGTTTATATATCTTCAATATCGGAGAAACAGACTATATACTTCGATAGCAGGGTTTATATATCTTCAATATCGGAGAAACAGACTATATCCTTCGATAGCAGGGTTTATATATCTTCAATATCGGAGAAACAGACTATATCCTTCGATAGCAGTGTTTATATATCTTCAATATCGGAGAAACAGACTATATCCTTCGATAGCAGGGTTTATATCTTCAATATCGGAGAAACAGACTGTATCCTTCGATAGCAGTGTTTATATATCTTCAATATCGGAGAAACAGACTATATCCTTCGATAGCAGGGTTTATATATCTTCAATATCGGAGAAACAGACTATATCCTTCAATAGCAGGGTTTATATATCTTCAATATCGGAGAAACAGACTGTATCCTTCGATAGCAGGGTTTATATATCTTCAATATCGGAGAAACAGACTATATCCTTCGATAGCAGGGTTTATATATCTTCAATATCGGAGAAACAGACTATATCCTTCGATAGCAGGGTTTATATATCTTCAATATCGGAGAAACAGACTGTATCCTTCGATAGCAGGGTTTATATATCTTCAATAGGTCTATCATTTTTCCTAGTGTTTATAACATCAGCAAAATTACATGCCATAACAATGAAAACAGGAAAAAAAGTCTGGATAGAAATCTTACTAAAGTAACATAATGCTAATCAGTAGATTATTCATTGCCATCCATAAAAGACTATGCAAATTCTATGCTCTTGGTATATTAAAAGTCGGAACGAAAACAAGTTTATTACCTTGTTCGTGACAATGGTAAATTCTTTAGAAAATAATACACCTCCATAAAGTTTCTGGGAGAAACATGCGTGGGACATAGTTTCCAAGATACTCAAAAATGAATACAATTGATTTTCTACACATGTACCATAAGATGAAAAAAACAGTCTTTATTTAACGAAATATCTAAGAAGACATAATTTTGCAAAATGTTAAATTTTTAGGACATTTGTTTTCAATAACCGTCTCGGCTATTGGTAGACTATAATTTAAGTATTCCGATAAGAATTTATCAGACAAGAAATACCATATTCAACTATTGAATCAGAATTACTAATAATTTCAAAACATTTATTGAGTACCATGCATGGTATTTTTTCTACAACAACAACAACTCCATTTACATTGCTACCTTATTAATTAAAAATAAACAATATTGTCGATGCTATATTTAAACATAACTATCCTAACACGTCTTGTTTTCTGTTTGTTGATATACATGTACACTATTTCATCGAAGAATTATTGAAATGGATAATGAAATGATGAGGAAAATATTATATTTGCTATTTCGCAGCCGAATTCTTTTACAGTTCATTTCAGTGAGAATCCCTGATGGACATTTCATGACGTATAGTACTATTGTTCAATTGTATTTCCATATGTATGCTAGCACAATCAATATATCTCATTTGAAGTTCGGTTCTAGTGGACCTGGCTGAGTCACTGTCGACGTGTTTGTTTTATCTAGAGATGTTTACTCTTAGTTCGTATCATATGATAGCATGTCAACGTGAACTTCCTTAAGGTTATCGGCAATGACGTCACAACGACAGAACTTGTGGACTGGACGAAATATTATTTAGAATATTTGAGATCATTAATCCCAATTGTTACTCAGATATATGTATAATGATTCTTCAAAATAAATAGATAAACAAATGGAAACACAAAAATTGACAAGGAATGAAATGACGAATTCTGCTTGAACACTTTGTCACCTCCCGAACTCTTGTTCCTAGTAATCAACAATGTCTTCGACAGACAATGCTCTCGATTCATATTACTTCAAAGATAAGTTCTCCATGAACAAAGTCAGAATAGTTCCATGTATTTTAATACATCTCAAGAAAGATAGGTTGAAATAAAATGATATCAATGAATTAATATCCTATCATTGCAGAAAATGAATTATCCTTAATAATTTCGAGAATATAAGACTTACATGTATAATAATATTCAAGTAAAGAATATTTTCGGAATTTATACCGAAACAAGGGCTAGTCCAGAATTTCAAATACATGGACATAGGGCACGTATGTACTAAACATCGAAATTGACTCTCAAGTTCGAAGCTTGTTTTTCGAAACAACTAATACATTATATCATTTTGATATGGGCTGTTTAAAAAAATGCTACAACATATTTAATTATTCTTTAAGAGGCACTGTGATATAGAATTATAAAATCAATCATAAAGTCTAGCAGATATTTACCATATAGGCCTAAAGTAAGCTAACAAAGCCTTTATTGTTTTAGTGCTGGCTGTTTTCATATCTGTGTTGTCAATCCCCTGTTATCAGTGTTGTGTTTGTAAATTGTCATTGCTCAAAATCACGAGATAGGCACATTTCGAAATGTCTTTTTCACGAGCTGTATAAATACAGAGTCAGCATAAAGCAAGAATCATTTTCATTCTAGCTGGAATAAACATATATCACTTTGACTACAGTATGTATACGGGATTTCTTTTCCTTTCTCTTTGTTTCCATTTAACAACTTGTAAAGTTGTAGACTCTGTTGGCGTAACTACTGAAGCTGCTGGAGTCAGTCATGCTGCCGACGTTGTCAAGGTGACGAAGACCCCGTATGCGTCCACTAGCGACGCAACATCAACGACCAGTCGCTCTACAGCAGCGACCATATCCGGAAAGCCGACACCAACCCGCAAGTTTGCGCACGATGCTCGCTTGGATGAAGATGGCGCATATTGGCTATTCTGGGATGCTAACCAGACTCATATAACATTTGAGACCCACGTGAAAACTCGCGGATATGTCGGCTTTGGCATTTCTGGGAATGGGCAGATGTTTCCGGGAGACGTAGTAGTCGGATGGGTCAAAGATGGAGTCACGCACTTTAAGGTACAGTCAAACCTCATTATTTCAAGCTCTGGTAACCCGAACACCATGCTTAACTCGAAGAAAAAAATCAGTCCTGCCGTTAATATTTCATACAAAATATACTTAGCTACCTCGAATCCTCATGATATGACCCCGTTGACTTCGAGATCAGAGGTCATACTTATATTTAGATAAATCGATGAATAAAGAACTCGCAACAGGTCTCGAAATCCTCGAAACAAGATTGTTATGTATCGCCCACAATGTATAATCAGCCCTCTTTATATCACAAATTATGGCAGTATTACGAATATTTTCTCAAATTGTTATATTATAAAATGAAAGATTTCTTGATTAATACTTTACTTAACATTTGTTATCCGTGAACAATTTCAAATTCCTTGAAATTATTGTAGCGTGGCAATAGTTCATTAATTTTTGTGAAATAATTATAAAAAAATGTGTTATCTTGTTAAAAGCATGTAATCTTAAACTAGCCTAAAATATTGATAATAAGTCTGAATCGAAAAGAGGCCGGTCTTGAAAGTAAGTCGACTTTATTTGTCATGTTGTCACTTGTCATAACCGTCTGTTTTTTTAAATGAAATATCATTTGCTGAGCATACATATACATTACCGTAACAATGACAATAACAATTGTTTATTTTCGTAAAGAGTGCAGTACAGAGAATATGAATATTAACAAATGGATATGAATAATGCATGGTAAAACAGAAACATGTCCATCTACGAGGGTTGATTTTGCAAATTGGACAAAATCGGTTAGAGTAAGGGTTAGGATGAAAGAGTCTGTCATTGCCATGCCTGCCATTCACGACTGCGGCTTTAAATTGATTGAGCATCCGCCTTATTCACCTGATCTCGCTCCATCAGACTTTCATCTATTTCTGAAACTGAAAACAGCTATTATAGGCACTCGAACCTAACCCTAACATGCAGTGGATGACGTTCTGAAAAAAAAGCCATGAAAAGGAGTTCTATAAAAGTGGCATTGAGGCCCTTAAACACCGCTGGCAAAAGTGTAAAGATAATGAAGGGGATTGTTTTGAAAAATAATACAAAATTCAAATCCTTCAGTTTGAGGCTCACAACTTATCAGCCAGCCCTCGTATTTCATTTTTCTAATACAACAGATTGAAACCTAAAATAAGTTAATCAATTGACGCATCAGTTAGTATAATGTTGCTCAGCGAAAAAACAAATATTTCAGGTATTTTTCAACTTGCATTTTATATATTTATATATACATCTATAAGTAGGACTCTGATTTGGCAAGTATTAATGCAAAGAAGTGTACGGTAGATATCATTTTTAAGTCCTTTGAAAACAAAATTAACAGAAACAGTATGGTTAGGTTAAGTATTATCATGAACCTGTTTTTTTTTTTAAATAAAGATTATATCATCGAAAGGCATAGTTTATACTATTTTGATTGTAAACACCCACCTCCGATCTTCAGGACTGTCATACAGACGCCCATGCTATGCCAATAGAGGATGATTCACAGGACTGGACTTTATTACATGGAGAAGAAAATGATTTCGGAACAGTACTCAGCTTCACACGAAAGCTTGACACTTGTGACGACGATGATTTTAAAATATCGGTAAGTTTATTACATTTTTATCTACCAATATCATTGGTTTGTTTACATACATATATACTACATTTGTACATTTTTAAACCCGTCCCAGTGGAATGATTTCGATGATAATTGAATATTTGAGTTTGGAAGTAGACAGCAAACATGTAATAAATAATTTCATAATGCCGTGTAAATAATTAGGTGGGCGTACGACACTGTCATTTTTATGGTTATTTGATTGTAACACTTTTCGCACTAAACACATACATGTACCTCTCATTTCTGTTTGAGCTAGTTGCAGCTTCGGTTTTCTTCGTGCGTTTTCGTTTATTGTGCCAATTTATCATTGTGCTAAACAGTCTATGTTTTTTTTTCCGTTTCATATATGAGCTGAAGTTTCAGCTGTACACATCTATTACAGTATTTTGAGTGCAAAATTTATGCTGTACTTATGTAGGATTATTAAAGCCCCCAATTATTCAGGAATATCACCTTAATTATTGGTTTAGCTTTCTATGATCATGTAATGATTTGGTTTTCTTATTTCATGCAATTACAGGACGATACCATGAGAATTATATTTTCCTACCATCCCGACGATCCGGTACATATTACGTCACTTCCGTGGCACGGGATCGCTCGAAGAGGGTCACGTGCGCTGTTACTTCTTTCTGCCACCTCCGCCTCGGCAATTAGCATACCCACAGATGTCAAAACATTTGGATTTGTGAAAAATAACGTAAGTATGAGGCAAATTAGTCTATATACATATTCAATAGCATCAAACAGTTTAGTAATCAAATGGCTGTTGAATATTTACTGGTTACGAACGAATAATGAAAATTGTTGTTGTCCTTCACACAGTTTCAATGTTTCTTTTTTCTTTTTGTATTTGTTTTCATATTATACATAATCGTTGCATTTTTATCAATTTATTAATAATTATAATCGTAAGACAGGCGATAAGATTGCAATATTAGACTCATTAAATCAATATTTTAATTAATTATTTACAGTACAGCGTACCTGCTGCAGGAACAACTTACCACTGTTCATCATACCGACTACCGGATCTCCCCCAGAAACATCACATGTTCAAGGTATCTCCAAAGTTCTGTATTCATGATTCTTACAAGGAATTGAATCGCATGTCGATTTTGTTTTACGGAGGAAGGCATTGGTAAAAAGTCATGTTGATTTTGTGTCAATAGCACTGCAATTTATTCAATATTTTGGTTTTGTTATTTGTTTTGTCTTTTAATTTATGTTCATTCCAATAATTGGAATTTTGAACACTAGTCATGTCAATTCTTTGTTCTGGTTTGTAGAGTTTGCTGATCTGATTATTGTTGGCTATTTTCTATCCACTGTAATTGATAAGTACAATCAGAAGTATTGAATGAACAATAACATTATCAATTGCTTGATATTGCCGTTTAATTGCAGTATGAGCCGTACGTGCAGAAGGGAAACGAGAAGCACGTGCATCATATTGTCTTGTATTTCTACGATAGAGAAATTGATCCTCAATATGACAACCTCAACTTTGACTGCACATACGAAAAGAATACGCCTGATGCACTCCGGGGAATTCGCAGTATTTTTCTTGTTTGGGCCATCGGTGGTGGTGTAAGTGTATAATATATTTTGTGTCATGCAATTTTGTCTCTTTGTCGTTTAGAAATTGTTCAGAAAAAAAAGATATTCTCCGTGTCGAGCACTTTACATTACTGGAAAGCAGAGAGCACAAACCTTTTAATTTCACGTCTGTATGTTTAATGGCCACATGTTAGGATTCCAGTATCACTTAACAATCCTGAAAGTCCCTAAATCTTGGATAAGGTATATTTTTTGTTATGCTATTTTTCTTATCCTCTATTTGTTTTAATTTCTACTATATCCAACATATACGTACAGTGTACATATGTTTTACTTATTGTTTGTTTTCAGACGTACTATCTTCCTGAGCACACAGGCATTCCACTCGGTACAGGAGATGACCCGAAATTCTTTGTCATGGAGACGCATTATGACAACCCCACACATAAAACAGGTACATGATTCGCTAATTAAATCTGGCTTGTAACAAGCATTTTCATTGGCTTAGAAATGGTGTCGCCAGTAAACGTGACAAATGACGTCGCTGTTTGTAACGTCGCTTTTGGATGGCTGATATAGCGGAGTCATAACATCAATTACTTACACAGGGACTGTGTATAGTAAATTAATGATTTCCACAGGGACTGTGTATAGTAAATTAATGATTTACACAGGGACTGTGTATAGTAAATTAATGATTTCCACATGGACTGTGTATAGTAAATTAATGATTTCCACAGGGACTGTGTATAGTAAATTAATGATTTACACAGGGACTGTGTATAGTAAATTAATGATTTACACAGGGACTGTGTATATTAAATTAATGATTTACACAGGGACTGTGTATAGTAAATTAATGATTTCCACAGGGACTGTGTATAGTAAATTAATGATTTCCACAGGGATTGTGTAAAGTAAATTAATGATTTCCACAGGGATTGTGTATAGTAAATTAATGATTACCACAGGGACTGTGTAAAGTAAATATAAGCATAAGGATTTACTTGAATATATTTTATTTTATGGAGCTATAACATAAAATTGGAGAGTACATTAATTATGAACAGCTTTGCTGCCTAATAAAAACAGTATTGACAGGATATTTGTGATAATGACATCAAACATCTAACACCAATATGTAGCAATACATGTAGCAATATTTGGTGCCATAATTTGTTCGTTGTTTCATATATATATAAAGCAATGGTGAAACTACCGTGAAATTTTAATTACAAACAAAATCAAAACGACTTTTAATCCGAGCGAGAGCTACGGTTTCGTTTCATGACGGTATTCTTTTGTATTTTTGAAATATAATTTCATATAATGTGACATAATTTTTATTACATCATATAATATACAACCTGTCAAGCCGAGAACATTAATTAGCTCCAAAGTATTTTTTCCTGACGAATTTTAGCTGCTTATGATGCGCTGGCCTTTACTATACCTTCCTTTTCCTGAATTGCAGACATTGTTGATAGTTCAGGGATTATAATATCGTACACAACACAGTTACGTCAGCATGACGCAGGCATTATCTACACTGGCGCGGATGTACGATCCACACAACTCATCCCACCCCACGAGAAGGCGTTTGTTACAAAAACTTACTGTCCAGAGGAGTGCTTTGAATCGGTAAGGAAACGGACTGCTTATTTGACATTATCTTGGTATGATTAATTAGTTTGAAAAAAAAAACATAATAGAAACGCTATTTCAGTTACTGGTTTTTTTCACAACACACGATATACTTAGTTGTATGCAATTCGGCTCTTATCTGTTCATAATCTATAACAATTAATTTCTTATTTTTGTTTTCCTTTTCTATTTTATTTTTTGACCTTCAGTCATTACCGGAAGGAGGCGTCAATGTGTTTGCTGTGTTCCAACATGCCCACTTGTTAGGAACTGCAATCAAAACACGTCACTTCCGGAACGGAACAGAGCTGGAACCATTCGCCAACGATAAACACTATGACTTCGATTTCCAGGATATACGAGCTAAAAGACATGAAATTAACATACAAAAGGTATATTTTTAACTCTTCTTTTTAATTTAACCAGTATGACGCCTTTCGATAATTTATCTATTTTCAGTGCTTCGTGTTGGTTATATCTCTGCTCTACTTCTATTCCCTTATCTCAGACGCATCCCTTTGCTCTCCTTTAGCGCATGTTGTTTTGCATAACGATACAGTATAGTATATTGTTTTACATAACGATACAGTATATTATATTGTTTTACATAACGATACAGTATATTATATTGTTTTACATAACGTTACAGTATATTATATTGTTTTACATAACGTTACAGTATATTATATTGTTTTACATAACGATACAGTATATTATATTGTTTTGCATAACGATACAGTATATTATATTGTTTTACATAACGATACAGTATATTATATTGTTTTACATAACGATACATTATATCATTGTTTTACATAACGATACATTATATCATATTACTTTACAGGGTGACAGTATTGCCGTTGACTGCACTTACGACTCACGCTATAAAACAAAGCCAACTTATGTAAGTATAATAACACATACAGTTATCCATATAATTTTCACGAATTAACATTTTCGCGATTGTGTTCATCTGTGAATATTGAAGGGATATTTTATCCGTTAATGCTTCATGAGCATATGTCGAATGGAGTCACGTGGGTGAGAGTGAGTCTGCGCAGTGTCCTGCTTACAGTCGGTAACATATGTATTCGTGTAGGACCTGCAGAAATGAAATGTCATTGTTTCCAACTAATTTCGGTTTTTACAAAACACTGTCGGGGACACTTTATGTCTTCTTAATCAAGGTTAAATCTTAGTTGTATGCCATATTTAATAAAAGCAGTTACTCCTGATTACATTTTTCAAATGATTTAAAAAGAAAGTATTATCGCTTTAGATGTTCAAAGGATTTACTCTCTTACAAGCTATACCACTAACATATGCTAAATACCAAAACCAGCTTTTAAGTTGGCTATTCTCGACCGCATCTACTGTGATAAAACATGGGTAGTTGGCTAGCCTTTCACCTAGGCGGCCGGAGTTCGATTCCCCGATCGGACGTGAAAAGGTTATATAATTAGGTGTCACCTGTTGACTACATCGGTTTTCTCCCACACTAAGACCCCTCGCGCGTTTCCATCGGGGTTAATAAGCATAATTGATATAATCCTTTATACAATATATGTAGCTGGTTTTGTAATGATTTGTAAAATAAATACAGTTTACAAATAAAACAAAAATATATAGCATACATGTGAGTTTGTATCTTAAAACAATTTATCTTTCTATAATACAGGGTGGTATTTCAACACAAGAAGAAATGTGCATCAGTATGCTTCTATTCTACCCACGAATCAAGATGAACGGCTGCATCAGCTTTCCTAAATACGAAGCTGTCAGTAATTCAACCAAAGTCATGGATGCTGTCAATACAATGAAACAATGGGACTGGAATCAGCCATCTGTAAGAAGAAATTTCAAATCCATTTTAGCAGACTCTGATTACATCATGTTCTGCACAGGAGGTGGACTAAAGGTAAGGATAACAGTGTGTATTGTATATTGCGAAAAATGAATATAAAATTACATAATGCCGCTGTTTCGTATCTCAAGGAAACTTGGATGATGTTAGGGACATTATACAGTTGAGTATAGACCAACCAACTTCAAAACCCAGTGCATTGCTAGTGTACACTAGTAGTAGTACACTACATTTAGACTACAGGTAGACTAGTAGTACACAACATTTAGACCACAGGTAGACTAGTTGTACACTACATTTAGACTACAGGTAGACAAGTAATCAGTAAGTTTAGACTACAGGTAGACCAGTAGGGCACTACGTTTAGACTACAGGTAGACTAGAAGGACACTTCGTTTAGACTACAGGTGGAATAGAAGTGCCCTACATTTAGACTACGTGTAGACTTGTAGGGCATTACGTTCAGACTACAGGTAGACTAGAAGTGCCCTACATTTCGACTACAGATAGACAAGTAATCACTAAGTTTAGACTACAGGTAGACTAGAAGTGCCCTACATTTAGACTACAGGTAGACAAGTAATCACTAAGTTTAGACTACAGGTAGACCAGTAGGGCACTACGTTTAGACTACAGGTAGACTAGAAGTGCCCTACATTTAGACTACAGGTAGACTAGAAGGGCACTACGTTCAGACTACAGATAGACTAGAAGTGCCCTACATTTTGACTACAGGTAGACAAGTAATCACTAAGTTTAGACTACAGGTAGACTAGAAGTGCCCTACATTTAGACTAAATGTAGACTGATAGGGCACTAAGTTTAGACTACAGGTAGACTGATAGGGCACTACGTTTAGACTACAGGTAGACTAGAAGGACACTTCGTTTAGACTACAGGTAGACTAGAAGTGCCCTACATTTCGACTACAGGTAGACAAGTAATCACTAAGTTTAGACTACAGGTAGACTAGTAGTGCACTACGTTTAGACTACAGGTAGACCAGTAGGGCACTACGTTTAGACTAAAAGTAGACTTCGTTTAGACTACAGGTAGACTAGAAGTGCCCTACATTTAGACTACAGGTAGACAAGTAATCACTAAGTTTAGACTACAGGTAGACTAGAAGTGCCCTACATTTAGACTACAGGTAGACTGATAGGGCACTACGTTTAGACTACAGGTAGACTAGAAGTGTCCCACATGTAGACTACAGGTAGACTAGAAGTGTCCCACATGTAGACTACAGGTAGACTAGAAGTGTCCCACATGTAGACTACAGGTAGACCAGTAGGGCACTACGTTTAGACTACATGTAATCTAGTAGGGCACTACGTTTAAACTACAGATAGACTAATAATGCACTGCATGATCAGTTGTAGAAAATGAAAAAGATGAAATCAGTATATCGAGAAAATCTTCTGTTCGGTCAACCAAATCAGTAATCCAAGGTTAAGCTAGTAGAAAGGAAACATTTTTTAATGTAAGATGTGTATTGTAAGATAGATTTTTATGTTCGCTGTTGTTGTTGCTGTCGTTGTTATTGTTGATCATAAACATTTGTGAAACTATTCATTATCATTCCTTCCAGCCGCAACACTATACTAAGAAAATGATTACCCCTTCATCGACGTATCAGGAACCAAGAGGAAACTGCCCAGCACAGTAACTTTGACAAGAAAAGTTCCCAATGCCATGTACATGCATTTCTGAACCTGCTAAATTGGCCAAGTCTACTAAAAGTCACTCGAAAAATCTTCACCAAATCTGAAATCATATCCAGGCAAAAGTTTCCCGAGTCAAGCAACCCGTTTGTTATTCTAGCCTCCAATATTTACAACTGGAGTTTATAGGCATAATAAACAGAAAAACATGTATTATCTTTGTTGAAATTAGATAATGCAAATGTACTTTTTTTGCACATTCAAAGGAGGTGGTGCATGGCGGCCCACGGCCGAATATTATTTTATGCATGATGTTATGATAGACTTTTACCAAATACATGTCATTTTAGACACTAAAACGAAAATTGGCAAATGCTGTATACGCAGCGCCACCTAACATGATTTCTGTAAAAAATGTGTATCCTCCCTTTTAAATTCAGTATATTTCTCGTACAAAAGTACTTGATAAATTTCATATTGCATTGATAGTCTCATGTGATGTTATATTTTATAAAAACATGTGTGTTTAGTATGAATTTGTATAATAGAAAGTGTAATTACAGCTTTTTTAACAAAATTATCAGTAAAAAAATTACCTTCTTGAAATTTTCTTTTATTTGTTATGTAGATAAAATGTAATAATCGTTGGAGTACTATCAAATTTTGCTTTTAAAAAACATGTTTGCATATTAATCTTGATACACAACTAAAACAAATCATCAAAAATTACTGGATAACAAAAGATTTTTGCTTACAAAGAAAGGTCATGAAGTAAATTGTATTAAAAACCCAAGGGTTAAAAAGGAGCACCCTGTCTGACACAAGCAGTAAAGTCTGGTTGCATTGTTATTTTTGTTGGATTTTTAGTATTTGCCTCTATTTTTCAGTACTTTCGGTACTTTGATATGTTGTCCAAAATTGGGGGTGTATGCATTTAACATAATAAAATCTTGGCATATCCAGTAATTCACCAAATAAATCTGTTTCATTAAATGTTTATGAATATCCATAGATTATTTCTAACCGGAAATTTTGATAGTACTCCATTAATAACTTTGTGGTATTAGACTTTAAATGAAAAGTTAAAAACAATGATTTTCACAAAGAAGACATCAAATAAGGCTGAAATTTAATTTTAGGGTCACGGAGCGTGATGATTCATATACAAAATTAAACCTTAAACAAATGGGGTGAATTTGTTTCACAAATAGAAAATAAATATGTGTTCCATAATAATTAGTGGTCAAAACATTAGCTTCTTATGCAGTTAGATGGGGAAATAATGAAATCACCAAAAAAAGAATATATACATTGAGGAATGGAAATTAATTCCTCCCACATAATCGGGGATATTATGCTTTTGACAAAAATATGTTTCCGGGAAAAAAATCGCCGTGGGCCGATTTAGCCCTCCTATGCACCACCTCCTTTTAATAAATCACTGATTTTCAACAAGCCGATGATGATGATGATGATGATGATGATGATGATGATGATGATGATGATGATGATGATGATGATGACGACGACGAAGAAGAAGAGGACGACGACGACGACGATGACGACGACGACGACGACGAAGAAGAAGAAGAAGAAGAAGAAGAAGAAGAGGACGACGACGACGAAGAAGAAGAGGACGACGATGATGACGACGACGGCGACGACGAAGAGGACGACGATTATGATGATGATGATGATGATGATGATGATGATGACGACGACGAAGAGGACGACGATTATGATCATGATTTATCCTCTCGTGAAAAAAAAATAGAAATAATTTTGAACAAGCAAGCACACTTTAATGTAACTACACTACAACAATGCGTACAACAGAAATGAATGAAGAAATTAACAAAAATGAATGATGATGATCACTGAAATGTGTATACGATATAGGGATGTATTTGATAATGATAGTAACGATGTTGTTTTGTTGTTTTTGTTTTTGTTTTTTTGTTTGTACAGTATAAGAAAATTTGATTTTCTAACCGTTTGGCTTTGAAAGGTATTGATACCTTTATAATAAACAACTGGATCAGACCTTTTCATTTGTTTGTTAATTAATTTTAGACAAAAATAACTTTTTTTGCTACGTTTATCTACCTACTTATAATGGCGTTACGTTGAGATTAGAACGATTCCAAACATGAGAGATCCGTAAGTATTCTCTTATAATGAAACAAAACAAATAAATCTTAGTATCATTTTGACAATGACAAGTCCCACGTTTACAGTGTTGATATTACAAACAGTATTTGTCAACACTTTCAAGGGGAATTAAAGCTATTTCTTAATTCACGCAGAAAAGTTCTTTCACGAAACTATCATCTGTGTTGAGTGTTCGGCGAGTTTCCGTTAAGGTAAAATGGGTTTCCGAGGTGTGTGTACGACTATAAACATTAAAATTGATTAAGTCAAGACAAACATTCATGTATCAAGGGGAATAACTCCTGTCAAAATAAAAAAGCGAGTCCAGTAAACACAAAGTAACCATACTATGATTACTGTAGTTTATAGGTAATAATGCATACATATGTAAGAATTATTTATGAATTATAGATTTATATTATTTTTAAAGTAAGCTTTAAAGGAGCTTGCAAAGTTTTAAGCAAACGCCTGAATTTACTTAGATTTCTTTATTTTTTCATCCAGCAACCAAACGAATATTAATCTTATAACATTATAGTTTGTTCGTTTGTTTGTTTGTTTGTTTTTGTTTAACGTCCTATTAACAGCCAGGGTCACTTAAGGACGTGTCAGGTTTTGGAGGTGGAGGAAAGCCGGAGTACCCGGAGAAAAACCACCGGCCTACGGTCAGTACCTGGCAACTGCCCCACGTAGGTTTCTAACTCGCAACCCAGAGGTGGAGGGCTAGTGTTAAAGTGTCAGGGCACCTTAACCTCTCGGCCACCGTGGCCCCTCAAAAAGAACTCTTCCTTAAAATCGAAAAGAAAAGTATTGTGATATGTTACAGAACTTATTGCAATTTACATTAAATAAAGTAACAAATGTAATCAATAAATGTCCTATGTTATATTATCAAAAATCTAGTGTTTATAACTCAAACAACTGGTTAACAAAACTATGCGCAATCAGACACATACCTCTTACCATGCATATAACAATATTATATTTCTTATAATTGGTACACCAGAATTTCAGTTTTGTAAAAAAAGCAAAAACAAAAACAAAAACAAAAAAACAAACAAAAAAAAATAATTATTCGGGGTGCTATATTGCAAAAGCTATGTGAGTTTGTTAAAGCGGTGAACACCCATAGAATGAACACTGGCAGAAATTCTTATTTGATCCTATTGATCTTAGAAGCCTCCTTGATCAATTTCGAACACAAAAAGCCACGGAGTTGATGTCAGTGCATATGTAGGCCAGAGTGAGAAGTTCCTCGACGGTTTTGCCAGCCAGGTTTTGAGAAGACAGCCATGAAAGTGCCTTCTTCTCTATCATCTCCCATAACGTCTTCTCAGACATGTATTTTTACGTAAACAAGCGACACTCAAAGCTGTAGCCCACACTGTCTCGTCCTGTACACGATTCTATAACCTTGTTCAGTTATATATATTCACAAGACATTGTAATCCATAAAACAAAAACAAAAAACAAAAACAAGAAATGTGTAAAGTTATATATATATATATATAACATACAATTATTACAATCCATAGACACTTTAATGTGTAAAGTTATGCATATATATGTATGTTATGATAATATAATTGGTAACGTTCATGTATTTTAATCCACAGACATATATATTTTTTAATCCAAATATTTAAGCATTGATGTCTTTTTTTTTAGTTTCAGCGGGGTATGAAACAAATTTTGCGCGTAGCGGATTCTTACAGAAGTTTGCAAACAAAATTTGTTTCATACCCCGATGAAACTAAAACATAATTGACAAAAACGCTTATAATTAATTTTTGAAAATGATTTTCTAATTTAAAACATGTTTTATGTACAATTTTACTGGTTTTAAATGGGATTATTTTTCTCAAATCAATACGCAACGTCAATTGTCGTATTGTGACGTCACATTTTTCGCGCCATTCTCGGAATTTCTTTCATAGAAGAATGAACAGAATTTTTCGACCAATCACATTTGAGTATTTACCATGAAAACAAAGAAAAATTAATTATAAATAAATGATCAAAGGTATGTATCTAAGATATTCTAACTGATTTATACACAAGACGCTTAATCTTAACTGACACTGATTTTGATACAGATTAATTCAGCTCTTCTTTAATATACTCACAATATTATTAGGAATTTTGGCTTTAAGGATATCATTGATAACCCCGGCCACTTGAGCTTGTCCATGATTCAGTAACCAACTACCATCTTTAAGACTAATTGGAAGCAAAATTGACTCACAGGTTTCAATTTTGATTTTTGACAGTTGCAGTTTGATATTGCTTTTTCTTAGAAAACTCTTGATGATTTTTTTTTCAAATTTCATATGTACAATACCCTTCATCTAATAAGATTGCTGGCAAGTGACTGTTTTCGAATTTTAACAGTTCGCTATCGCTACTTTGCAGAAAGTTATTCAAGAATCTTAATAGTTTTTTGCCTGTGTTAGTTGAAGCTGTAATCCGTATTTCTCCGAGTTCATGGTAATCTTTCTCAGATTGTCCATGAAGGCTATTCATTTTTTCAAATGATTAAGAGAAAGAAGAGAAATGTGTACAAAATGTCAGTTGAACAGAGATTCAATAAAGATTGTTCGGTGGTGAGCACCAAGATCCTGTTTCTTAAGCATCCTAGATCATATATTCTAGCGTACTAGAGTTTATTAGCAGCTTGAGCCTTGTTCAAATACGTCCCGATGGAAATTGTGGTCAAAAATTCACAAAGAAACATTTTTCATCCTTGACACCCATCCTCACATGACCCTGGATGTTTGTGTCTCCTTGACACCCGTCTTCATATGACCCTGGCTGTTGGTGTCTCCTTGACACCCGTCCTCATATGACCCTGGCTGTTGGTGTCTCCTTGGCATTTGTCCCTATATGATCTTACCTGTTGGTGTATCCTTGACACCCGTCCTTATATGACCCTGGCTGTTGGTGTCTCCTTGACATTTGTCCCCATATGAACTTGACTGTTGGTGAGTCCTTGACACCCATCCTTATATGATCTTGACTGTAACTGTTAGTGCAAATAACTTTTTGACTAGGAAAACATACCTTAAAGTACAATAGACTATTTAGTTTTATCTCGCTTTAAAGGTGAAATAAGTAGACGATTTTACCGTTGAAGCTATTTCTGTCCGCTAGAATCAAGGTCAAACAGGCAGGCACCAAGTAAAAATGCCTTCAATAGGCAATTAATTCGCTTTCAGTGTAGGTTTGTTTGATTAGATATTAACAGTTAAGGTATTTTAAGGACGGCCTCCCCTGCGCGCAAGATGCATGCGCGAGATGTATGCCTGTGTAAGTAAGGAGAATGCGGAGTGATCATGATGCTGATGACATCCAAGAGAACATCCCACCCGGTCACGTTATACTGACAACGGGCAAACTTATCGTCCCACTCCCAAAATGCTGAAGCAACTACCATTGTAAAGGCTCTTGTATGTCTTAGCCAGGTAGCAGAACCCAAACCTCAAAGGGGCGAACGCTCAACAAAGTTAGGCAGTATCAAGTGAGAAAGTGTATTTACCTGAATCTTAAAAAAAAGATACAGCTATGATAGTATCTAACAGTCTAATGATGTAACAAGCAGACTCTTGGTTTATGTAACAAGTATTGACACAGAAGGTGCGTTGTTCCACATGTTGGCATAAATTTCGTTGCTCTATTTCCATTTCGTTATATTATACGTGCATTTACTGATTTAAATACAAGTGAACAGCTTGCTTTTGTTTCCATAATAAGCAAACATAAGCTATGATATCGCATAGATATAACAGATGTCCTCCAGGATTCAGGCCTGATTCAAATTTATCTATTTTGCATGACACTGCTGAAATCCTGCTAAATATGACTTGCAAAACAACTTCATTATATGTTCATATCTGACTAGAATAAATCGAAGGTATTGTTCACCTTTCGCATTCCCTTTATTTCCTCCACAATGAAGCTGACGTAAACAAGAATTAAGATAGCAATAAACACTTATTACAATCTCGAGTCGGTAATATAGCAAACTAAAGTTCAACGACTGACACTCTTACATATACTGTATGCGTATGAAGGTATATATTAATCCCTTATTTTGACTGGTTTCGCTACTATTGATGCAAACAACGCAGTTGTGTGCACATCAATACTCACAGAAAAGAAAAGTGTAATACGAAATAATTCTTAGTGATAGAAATACGATAAGATAAATTAGAACTGGTGTTCAGGCAAGCTACATTAAGACAACCAAGAACAAGATAAGAATTACACGTAGTTATATGTGTCGTCTGTCTCGCTTTGCCAATATATTAAGGTTTAAGTGAACTCCAAATTCATTAAAATTTCAGCACTTTTCCAGAAGTCATAAGTTCGTATCATTTATTTTTATTTGCATATCTTACTCTTCCTTAAAAATAACCGTTGTTCCGAATATTTCATATTCAATACCAAATACTGATAAATAGTCATTGTTCCCCGGACTGGAGTAAAGATAAGGCACGCTCACGTGGTAAATTATCATCATGATAATTTGGCGACAAAATTTTTTTTTTTCTTTGATTCTGCAACTGCACTTAATTTTAACCCGCGATGAGTCTCGATTTATCTGCGGAACCTTAATTAGCAGTTACTGTTTGTAATTATTGCAGGGCCATTGAAGGTTCCATGCACTAATTGTACTGGCGTAGATGGACTGAACAGTGACATAACATGTAGTGAGTTAGTGATCGTGCGTGCGGATGTTCGTTCTCGCTAGAACTGGATCTATGGTTAAGTATTTGAAAGTTTAATTTCATTGGTTTATTGAGAATTCCTTTGTTTCATATCAACACGCAATCACATGAAATTAATCAAGTTCGTTCGGTAACTGATCTTTTACCACAAGTCCACGTTTAAGTGAGATGAAGTCTAATTGAAAGAGGTATGGTCGTTTTCCGCTTATCCTGACCTAGGCCACGTACAGCGATAGTCTGGGCTAAAAATACCACTTAATAATATATACTGTACAGGTAAAATATCACGTGACCCTAGTGATTCCCACAGGACCAAAATATATCGCCATGGTCCATTGGCGCGCTGCGTGTTGTGAATTCAAATTTCCCGCGTTTCGGAGAATAGCGGGAAATATTTGTCCTATAGGTTTGCGTGTATACGTGTCGGTCGTATAGATCGGGTAGTACGTGCAGTTTGTATTGACCAATGGGATCGTTTCAGAAGTATGGGCTGTGGTAAGGTGGTCTTGTAAGTCATTCTAGCTTTCGGTCAGCACGGGAACGCACCTTCTAAATTCATCTAGTTTCACGTACCGGATTTAATAGCTTTACATATGGAGTCGGAAGGAATGGAGCGACTAGCATTGTCATAGAGCGATATGTTG
Organism: Pecten maximus; assembly: GCF_902652985.1. Lineage (NCBI taxonomy): Eukaryota > Metazoa > Mollusca > Bivalvia > Pectinida > Pectinidae > Pecten > Pecten maximus. The sequence goes on from NC_047032.1 coordinate 14,354,634, forward strand.
AGTAGCTTAGAGCGGATGATGACGTCAAAGTTGGAGGGTTTTAAGCAGGAAATCAGGAGACAGATAGCAGAAACTCAAATTTCAAAAATGTCTGAAGTATCTCCGTACCAATTTAAGAAAAAGGAAATGTAGAGCAATCCAAAGTAAACGCGAAACAAACTGCAAGAGGCGCATGAGGCTTTGCAGGAGAATTCTTCTTATAATTCGCACGTTGAAAGGGCCAGTATAAAGATTGCCGAAGGTATGGAAATTATTAAACATAGACAACAATTAATTAAGATGGCCGACTCCTCCGAGAAAGGTTGGAAAATTGTGGAGGAGTATGAGACAAATGCATTAGCCGAAGGCTCTGAAGACGAGAAACGGGTCACTAGAGCGGAAGCCAGAGCTCAGAGAAAAATAAGAACTTTAAAGGCTGCAAAGCAGAAGTGGTCTTTCCCCTAGCGTCCCTGGGAGACAACACGTACAGTCTTCGCAAGTGGAAACGACCACGACGAGTTCGAGCACGAGCAGGCGACCCGGATTGTGTTTCATATGTGGAAAGCCCGGTCATTGGAGGCTAGATTTTATTCATAAAGGCCAAAATAATTTTTGTTTTTGTGTGGAAGCACGTGTGTCCGTGAGGGACGTATTCATAGCGTTTGATGAGCGAGCGACTACGTATACGCCACGTGGTTTTGTTATACCCGGTTCTGGTTCGGTGAACAAATTTACTGCCATATAGTCCAGGCAATGAATGACTTAGGTTGGACAAAATTTTTAACAAAGGTTTTTCAACTGAAATGGGCTAAGTAATGGTACAATAGAACACAGAAAAAAATCCACTCGAATCCCCCAATGGCAAAACCTCGTTTTCGTCCAAAATCCAAGATGGCCGCCATTACAGAAGGTTCAATGTTCAAACGGTCATAGTATTGGAACTAAGTGACTTAGAAATACATTTAAGGTGTCAATTTCAGCTAATTTTAGGGTAACAAATTGTTTGGTGATACTTTCAAAGTCATCAGAGGTAAATAACATATTTGTTAAGGAAGTTGCAAGCTAAATGACCAAAATAAATCAAAATTCAAGTATTGTAACGCTTTGTCGGTCTCCAGACATGACTATTTGCCATTTACAGTCATTCATTTGATAATTAACAGTTAGATACTCAACAGTTAAATATCATAAATGTAAGATGAAGTTATGTTTAAGCCATAAATGCAGCAGTTTTGTCAAATGGACATGAAGAAGAAACAACACAAATGATGCCGTTGCAAACGGTTTTAACGGTTTTACTTGTATCAATTAATAATTAAATGATATAGCATACATTTGAACATCGGCGTTCGTTATTAATCAAGCACCAATCCAGATTAACATCCCGTGATACCATCTATATTTTAATTAGATTGATTTCCCACTGGAGTTACACCTTATGATTGAAAATAGTCTTTCTGGTGCAGCTGGTTTGGTCACCAGGATTGGTACAAGACCAGCCGTAGAGGACTTTTGCCATCCCTCAGAGTGATCAGAGGAGATGTTCTTATCGCGCCAAGCTTGCATCTGATGATATGTCCGATGGCTGTAATAAGCGGTTGCATTGCTGGTAGGAGGCGATTTCTTAGATCCACGAATCCTGCAGAAGTTGCCACTTTTAGCTGAAACTTTGTCTCTCCTGCCGCGTTAAGGTTTAGTGTAGACGTGGTCCCGTATATTGCCAACATGGCATCTTCTCCTGCTCTTTCGATGTCATCTTTTGATGAAGATGGAGACATGGAAAAGGATGAAGACCGTTGTAGTGCTTTGAACATGGTAAGGACGGTTACTTTTCCTATTCCATTAGGCCCTGACGTGGTATCGCATCCACTAATTGCGTGCAGAAAAAGTATAGCTCCAGCAAGACAGGGCTCCAGAGTCTTCAAGTTAGTGACAGAAGCCGTCTGCATTGATGTCAACATGTACAGGTATTCACTGTGGTCACTGATATCTGCATGATGTACCTGGAGATACAATACATCGGGATCTTCAGCAACGACAGCTGTTGGCTTTGTAGCCGCATAAAGACATACAAGTGTGCATATTTTGTCAGACACTGACGCTGAAACGCCCACATCGTATCCTTTCCGACGACATTGGGCTTTCGCCTTGGTGCTGGAGTAATGGTACTCGTCAAATACCACCAATGCGTGGCCGAAACTTTCATGGACATTGCGGGTATACATTTCTACGTAGTTGGCATGTTTAGGCCACGAAAACTTATGGAGCAACCTTCCCCCATCAATTACAAACTGCAACCTATGTCGATCACGTCTCGGGTGATTCTTAAAGGAGCAAGCTTCAGTAGATGGTTATGATTTCAGCTTTGTCCCCTGTTTGCATACACAAATAGTTATCAAAGAGTTACGGAGGGTATGAATAGAGCTCGTATTTGAAGACTTCAAAAAGAGAAATATCGTTGATACCTGTAACAAGGGGAAGCTGATACAGACGCTGGGAGTCCATTTCGATTCGCTCACTAGACGCTGATTTTACATGGACAGCTGAGGCTAGAGTATGTACTTGATTATTCTGAGAAAAGTTGTAACCTGCCACAGATTTACCACCCATGGAAGCAAGAATCTTGTTGCCATCATTTTTCGCATTAGCTGTGTTTACTTATTCTTCTGCCACTTGCCCCCGTTCAATAACCACCTCAATCAGTTTCTGAATATCAGACATGTCATGTCGGATACGTGATTTTGCAAGGTAACGATGCCCATCTGCGGTATTAGAAGGACAACCCTGCTTTCTCGAAGATGGTATTGCTAACCTCTGCACATATCGGTGCGAAGGGTAGGAACAGTAGGTGAGTAATTTCAGTGAAGCTAAGCCCACGCGGCAGACCCCCACTTGACTTGATGCTAGCCATAAGAACTTGCTCGATGAAGAAATCCGTAAATATCCCTGACCACACACCATCAGTTCTCCTGACAGGAAAGAGTCCATTCGTGAAAGCTGCATTTTAGGGATGATGAGAGCCAAGGATTTGGTGTATTTGTTGTGCCCAGCTGCATCTCACACAAAGACTGTAGATACACTTATATTTATGAAACAAAAATAGAAAATGCCAGATGAATAAGATGTATCTATTATCTATGCATTACAATAAGCAAAGATTGGATCATGATCAGCACCTGAAAATGAAACAAATAATATCACGGAATCAATATACACAATTTTCGCCAAAATTTGAGTCAAAATTTGATCTAATTTCAAATTGACTTTCATCCTGGAAAAAAACTTCAGATGTGTCGAAATCACTTCAGATGTGTCGCCAAACTAATAACCAACTCAAATTTTGTCTGAAATGACACCTAGAATGTATTTCTAGTCCCCTTATACCTCCTGATATGTTCATTTGAATATTGGCACTTATGTTATGACCGCCATCTTGGATTTTGGACGAAAACGAGGTTTTGCCATGGAGGGATTCGGGTGGATTTTTTTCTGTGTTCTATTGTATCATTACTTAGCCCATTTCAGTTGAGAAACCTTTGTTAAAAATTTTGTCCAACCTCTAATGCAAAAAGAAATTCATTGCTTCGACTAATAGTAGGGTCAATAGAGATGAAAGGTCAAACTCTGAGGTCAAATCACCGGTAGGAATGTTGTGTAATGCTTTGCCGGAATGGGAGAGTATAGAGTCCTGTCAAAATGTGTTGGATGTTATACGCGAGGGTTACAAGTTGCCTTTGTTTTCAGTACCAGATAGCGTTGTTTTATGTTACAATAAATCTGCGAGGGATAATGCGACTTTTGTATTGTAAGAGATATATGCGTTGCTTTCAAAAGGATGTATAACAGAAGTCCACATTGTCCCAAAGGTGGTTAACCCATTGACTGTGGCTGGTAACAAGGAGAAGTTACGTCTTGTATTGGATTGTAGGCATGTGAATCCTTGTTTGTTTAGCACATGTGTAGATTTGAGGATTCAGTGGTAGCGTTGGACATGTCCAAGACAAGCGATTTGGTATTTATGTTCGATCTCAAATCAGCTTATCACCATATTGAGATTTTCCCGGACCATAGGACATTTTTAGGGTTTTCATGGGTGATCAGCGGAGAGCGAAGATACTTTGTTTTCAATGTATTACCATTTGGTCTTCCCACTGCTGGATATATTTTTGCAAAGGTGACACGGGTGCTGGTAAAGCACTGGCGTTCGCAGAGAAATAGAGTAATAATGTATCTGGACGATGGTATTGGAGGTAATTTTTTTTACCTGTACAGTCACTTGAGATTTACCTGTGTTTTACAAATCATACAGTAGAATTGTATTTGTTTTTTTCCCATTTTCTTAGAACACACATGTATGCATTCAACAAAATGAGCAATTAAGTAATATAGAGCATATATAGTTTTAAAAAATAGCAACAAATCTATGTAATAACAACATTTGTTCATAAATGTACTTATATATGCCACTTACAGTTCCATCATAGCACTGAATAGTTTTTGTTAACTAATTACTTGAAAAGTTTATTTCACCAATCTCAGCACTAAGAAATCTATACTTATTTATTAATATTGTACACATAAAATACATATTAATACGATAAATGAACAATGCATGTTAATATTCAAATGGAAATGATTAAATATATATAATAAAAAGCCTTACATAGAGAAAGTAAGAATATCTGAAATAAAAACTTACATGATATTACATTACATTACAAAATATGCATATATACTGAAACGAAAAAGAAACGCAACATGGAAAATTGTGATTAATTTTGTATTAAATATACATATCTGTATAAAAATCGCGGAAATAAACATGCACCCTGCCTAACACCCATACCAATCTTCAAAATCACCCAAGTGTGACTAGAGACCTATGCACTTCCGGCGCGGTAAAAACATCAAAAACCGTGCCTGTACAAACATATGCGTTCTTTTTTCATTCAAACCAGTATCAATTCATCACTAACATTGAGCCACATCATCGCCAATACTTTTGCAAACAATAATTCCTTTCACAATTATGCCACGGTTATCAAAGGTTGATAGAGGACGTGCTATAGCGATGCTTCTGGCAGGGAACACGCAACTTCACGTCGCTCGACAATTCAGAGTTCACAAATCGACTATTAGTCGATTAGTTTCACGTCTTAACGCAACAGGAAGAGTCGATGACCAGCCGAGATCAGGACGTCCACGCGTAACGTCGCGACGTCAAGACCGGGTTCTTAGGTTGGCACACCTGCGTAACAGGAGATTAACGGCCGCTGAAACGGCAAGGAATACGATTGGTAATCATAACCGTCGAATTCATCCCCAAACAGTGATCAACAGACTGCGTGAGGCTAATTTGCGTGCAAGGCGACAGTACGTTGGTTTACCACTAACACCGCAACGTCGAGCACGTCGTATGCAATGGGCAACGGCACATATGCCCAGACGTTTTCCTATGAGACGTTGGAGGTCTATGCTCTTCACCGATGAATCTCGATTCACGTTATTTCGAGCAGATGGCCGTCAACGTGTGTACCGGCGTCGAGGCGAACGTTTTGCTGACGCCTGTGTTTTGGAACACGACCGATTTGGGGGTGGATCAGTTATGGTTTGGGCGGGAATCTCCCATGGCTTGAAGACGCCTTTGGTGATAGTCAATGGGAATTTAACGGCCGTACGCTATCGGGATGAGATCCTTAGGCCCCATGTTGTGCCGTTTGTTAGGCAGCATCATCTAACCTTTCAGCAAGATAACGCGAGACCACACGTTGCAAGAGTCTGTAGAGACTTTCTTGCGACACAGAACATTGTTCCTATAGATTGGCCTCCATATAGCCCCGACCTGTCCCCAATCGAGCATTTGTGGGATGAATTAGACAGAAGAATTCGAAATCGCCCGTAACCCCCCAAATACCACACCCCCCCCCCCCCCCCCCCCCCCCCCCCCCCCCCCCCCCCCCCCCCCCCCCCCCCCCCCCCCCCCCCCCCCCCCCCCCCCCCCCCCCCCCCCCCCCCCCCCCTCAGTTAGCAAATGCACTCGTCCAAGAATGGAATAACATTCCAATACGGAAAGTCAATGCCCTGATGAACTCAATGCAACAAAGAATTAGAGATGTGATAACTGTTCGAGGAGGACACACACGATATTAGGGCACGGTTTCAAAACTGCTGCCATTTCAACTTGGATTCACGTAGGGTACTACCAATCATGACCTTCTAGCAAAGTGACCTGTTCTTAAAAATCTCTAAACATTTAAAGGATGTTACATCAATATTCAATATTAACTATTACATATGAAATTTAAACATAATGCTCACAAGTATTATTTTATTAAACCTACAATTTGAAGTTGCGTTTCTTTTTCGTTTCAGTATAGAAAGTTGAAAATGACTGGACACACATACATGTACATGTACCTCTCAACAAAGGCAATATAGGAAGCACCTATGGAAAACCAATCCACGTTATAATGCAAGAACAAACCCCATTCTGATAATGTCTAGCAGAATACTGATTTACATGTTGATATGGACTCTAGATCTCTGTTTTTGGAGCTTGACCGTGATATCTATCTACGGATGAATTTAAAAGTGCTATAAAGCTTCTGAAGGCATACGGCATTGACAGTCTCAATATTACAATGAAGATTTCGTAAATCAAGCCTTGCTTACTATTTTTAACAATTGTATTGGACTCGGGTGGAAATGGAGGCCTTTTACGAAATGCATTTTTGACGGAAAGAAAATAGAAATTAACTTAATCGGGTTTTCTTCCCAATTGTGTATACCCAGTATTATAATGTAATTAAGTATTGATTAAAGCTATTTAGTACTAAGAACTGCATTGAGATGCTTTTTTAGTATTAAAATGTATTATTGACAATGCACGACAAGATATGTTTACATTATTTAGTAGATTATATATCACTACAACGTTATCTATATAAATATATACCAAAACGTACAATAATTGCTTTGAGTAGAATACGTTTATCAGCGCATACTCTGAATATTGAAATTCGTCGATATAAGTGAACGCCTGTGTAGAGTTTGCAGCTCTGGTGACATAGAAGATGAATATCACTCTTTGTAATTTGTCAAATTTTCAAGTCCTCTATTGAGAGGTAGTCAATAACATGCGACCAAAGTAGTAATTAGTAGTTATTAAATGTGTACCTGGTTGTACAATGGAACATTCAAGTTTTGGGAAGTTATATTTTCAGGTATATTGCTGTTTGTGCAGACTTTTATGTAGCTGTATATACAATGTATTATCATCAAACTTTCTAAAGTAGTGAAATTAGTCTCAATTAATTCAAATTATCCATATGCCTATATGGAAATTAATGTTGCAACGAGAGAGTTAAACCATTGTATTTATCTAAATGCAAATGTATATATATTTTAAAAATGAGCATAAATGATTTTTTAAGACTTTAATAAGATAAAATAAAATCATAATTTTGAACATAAAGATAATTTTCAAGCAAAAAAATATTGTATTGTCGTTTTAAATTTGAAGATATCAAATAAAATAAATACATGATATTTAATTATAAATCATTAATTTCACCTACAGGTAGTATCAACTGGTAATTTTTACAGGTACATGTAAATGACCTGTTGGCATTGAGACTACTTTTAGGGAAAATACTATAATCGCTATCAAAACAAACTGCCCTACTGGTAAATTCAAAATGTTGGCGTTCAGAGATACACCCGAGGTAATGCTACAGCAGCTGAGGCTAGCGCGCTCAGTGGTTCGGTCAGGGCAGATTTGAGGCGTTTCGGTTTCCTAATAGCAGATTAGTTGTGTTACGGGTCAATATGCCGTATGGTTAGGTGTGCCTTGGTCATTTTCAGAGGGAATGGTTTTGTATACCCGACAATAAGGTTGAAAGGCTGAGGTCGTCGTTACTCACGTTGTTGGATAGTGTATCTCATGTGAAAGGTAGAGTGACAGCGAGACAGCTTGCTAGACTGGTCAGATAACCGCTATGAAAGTGTACATGTAGCTATGGGCCCAGTGGTCAGAATGATGACACGGCATATGTACGCATGCGTGATAAACCAAAGCAAGTTGGGACTCTGGTATATCTTTGACAAAGGATACTTTAGACGAAATGCGATTCTGGTATTCTAAAGTAGAGAGTTTGAATGCTGCGCCTATAGACAAGTCGTACACGCACGATTTCGTGATTTACAGCGATGCTTCAGATACAGGTTATGGGGGGTATATACTCCATGTAGACGAAAGCGAGGTTCTGGGTCAATGAACCGAGTCCGAGAGCAGAGAAAGCTCAACTTGGAGTCACGGTCTGAGAGGGGGGTTGGTTGATTATGGGTTCGATGTATACGCATTTGGAATTGATATTTTGTTATCAGTTATAGTCAGTCTAGTCAATGCTAAAATTAAGATATTTTATCGACTACGTTTTTTCAATTTTTCGATACCAGCGCATCAGAGGATCACTTTTTAAGAATAGGATTTCAGTAGTCTTTTGGTGCATAGAATAAAATAAGACATTGTAAAGTTGGTCTTCCGATGCGCTGTATGTCAAAAAAGGATATGAATGCGGGAACACTCCCCAGTTGCAAATAGTCCGATGATGCAACTTTACGGCCATTTAATGAAATATCCATTGCAATGAACAAACAAATTTTTCGCAAATAAGATTTTTTATATGTTATAGATTTAAGGTTTGTATTCAAAAACTCAGTTTTTAACATTTATTTTTTTTTATTTTGAAAACGGTTACCATTAGGTCGAAACAGGCCAATGTGCGCCATACCTCTTGGTCTTTGAATATTTGTAACAGGCAATGTCACCATACGCCTAATATGATACAATATGTAAAATTGTATATGAATTAAATTGAAGCAAACATTAGCACTATTTACCGTACCGGTTCTTTGGAAATAGTATATGGTGTGTCATACAGTATGCATTATTAATGAAGTGTATTGTACATTGTATTACTTAATTATGCATTAATGATATATGTATATTGTATATGCTTAATGATAATGTCAGTGTTCAAATTAATTTTATTCTTGGGTTTATAACAAGGATATATATGAAACAAAACAGAGACCTATATACTAATTAGTATATAGGTCTCTGAACAAAAATATAAATGTTCTGAATTGAAAATAGAGTAGATAATGGGATTAATGAGTATGTATCATCGTAGAAATACTTTATTTCATTAAGTAAATGTATTGCATACCATGGAATGCGTTCTTCTGTTGAACGCTATTTATAAGACTGGTATAATGGTATGATTATCCAACACTTTCTATTGTTTTTCGGCATAGCCGTATAATATTCTTTTGGCTCCGGATATGACGCGACAGGTGGCGTTACTGGTCAAGATGAAGTATGTGATTGGTCAATGTAGCGGTAAATGCAAAATACAGATTGAGATATGCAGTTAGAAACGAAACAAAGTCAAGATTGAATGCAAGCTGAATAAGTGGATGTATCTTTTCAAATGACACAATAATAAAATTATATTCCTGATTCAAATGCAGTCTTATTATCACCAAAAATGATTCAAATAGATATAATTTTGTTATCCGTGCTGAAACGCATGAGTTCGTTAATTTATTTCACCAGCATTTTTACATTATAATCACCATCATAAAAACTACTATGCCGTTTATCTTTTTTAAAGATATCTCTTGTTTTGTATCGCATATGTATATCTCTACTCTTCGATGTGTCTTGTAACACAAGGAAATAAAAGAATCTGAATCTGACCGCGTAATAATCAATCACGGAGAAATGTTAATTGATATTTTAAAACAGTAGGTGTTCAAAACAGAAACCTTCTAAATACACGTTTTCGATACAAAATAAGTACATTGTACGTACATATTTTGTTGACAAACACCTGTTACTAGTAACACTGTTGCAATCCGTTTTCGGCCATCGAAGAGATGTTACCTCGCACAAAATAGTACCGTTCCTTGGATGTTGCTTCACAAAGAAGGGAAATTCAAAGACAAGACATGGCATGGTGTTTGTCAAAATTCAAAACGATTTTTGTACCAAAGACATGTAATATTATCTCATTAGATCTACAGCATATGCATTCGGTTTTGTATCAGTGCCAAATCTGTTTATTTGCCTTTGATGATTAGCATTCAAATAGTGATCGATATCTAAACCTAATCTACATATATCCCGGATTCGTTGTAATTTCAATTTTATCTTAATGACGTAAGAGAAAGGTCATTAGCTTAAGACAACAGACAACAGCCAATCTAAGTCGTATATATTTCTCTCGGTACAACTACAACATGAAATTATAATCTATATCTTCGGATCACCAACACATAGTGTATATGACAGTGGCGTAGGAAGCGGTGGGGGGGAGCAGGGGGGGGCACCTCCCCCTCCCCCTCCCCCTGTGGGGGGCAAACATATCTTTTTGAACTCCGCCGTAGCCGGTCCCAAGCCCGTGTTGAGAAAGGAGGAGGGGATCACCAACTGACAACATCTAACAGTCACCCCGGACTAATGTTCTAACCTAGAGTCGCGAGTAGAGGTTGTAACCTAAATCGAGACTTTAAACCAGCAACATCAACATCATCAACATCAACATATCTTTTTGAAGTTTTTAAAGTGAATACGTATTCTAGGTAAATTTTCCCTTTTTTCGGAGGAGGAATTTTTTTTTTTTTTTTAGCCTAAAAAATGGAAAAAAAAAATCGGCATCCTGGATGGATCCGCGCCTGATCCCGAATGATTGCAAATGTGCTACATGTATATTCATTTTCCACCGGGAGGCTTCGGGACGACCGGTTAGACGATTTACAGGATCGGGCAGGATCGGGCAGAAACTGGCAGAATCGGGCAGGATAGGAGTTTAATCGGACCGTTTCGGCTATGCTTATGCATTTAGTTTGATTTAAAACGAGCATATTTCAAACATTCTGGCCTAATTTTAGCAAAATGATATGAATTATTGAGTATTTTTCACATAAACTTATATTTTTTTTACTAAATAGTCAAACTGAAAAAATTATGAACTAATTCCAACAAAGTGACACCAAATGCTGACACATTTTCACATACACTGTAATTGTACTTGGTCGCGCTGGACCAAAAGGCGACTTACAGGATCGGGCAGAATCGGGCGGCTTACCGACAGGATCGGTCATAAAACTGTTTTTATTTTGTTATTAGATAAAAAACTAAAAAGATTTTCACATAATTGTACTCGGTCACGCTGGACGATTTACAGGATCGGGCAGAATCCGTCGGCTTACCGAGAGGATCGGACCTTAAACTTATAACTGATGCATTTATTTTGATTTTAACCAGCATATTTAAAACAATATGGCCTTATTTTTTACAAAATTATTGAGTATTTTGTGCGCACTGGACCAAAAGACTATTTACAGGATCGGGCAGAATCGGACGGCTTACGGACACGATCGGGTATATATATATACGTATATACTGTTTCGCTCAGGACCAAAAGACGATTTACAGAATCAGGTGTCTAATAGGCAGGATAGGTCGCTAAAACGGTTTTTTTTATTGTAAATTGGCTTTTTCGTTTAAACTCTGTATATTTGTCAATTTCTATTTAACGATATATATATATATATACAACATATAAATGATACAAAAGGGAATCAGAAACAAGTGCCAAGACACCTATATAAATCTGACACCTATATAAATTGACATTATGATGTAGATACAAATATAACAAAATATTGACATATTTCCCGTGTCAATGTAGAATCGATATAACGCCGATTTTAACATAATAATCAATAAATGTATATTGAAATATAATTACATAAATATAAGAATAATGAAAATGTACGGTTAACAGTACTCTTTAATTACAATTGAATGAAATTTGGCTGAAGTATTGAGCGATGAACTGACAGGATTAGTTCACTGTAGTTGTTTTTATCATAATCTGCATGATGCCGAACAACAGTGGCGATTAAATGAGAGGCCCATGAGCCTTAACGCTGTGTTCTGAAATACATACTGATAATTGATGTTCTGTTAGTTGTTTTTTTTAAAGAATTTTGCCCCTATAACCTAGAAGTACTTGAAAGTAGATCAGGGTCATTGGTATTGGAATAAGACTTGGTAGCATTTTATCCAAGCATGCTACTGACCCAATATCATGAATCTGGGTATCTTGATTATTTGTAAAGAGTTCGTCTAAAATTAAAACACATTTGACCTCTGTAACCTCGACATTAGGTCAAGGTCATTAATTTGAACAAAACTGGTCTCACTATATTTCCCAACATGCTACTGGCCCAATATCACGGCCAAGCCCAAATCAATACCAGGCCCTCTTGGTTATTTAGAAGAAGTCCTTTAAATATTTAACACATTTGACCCTTATGATCTTTAAAATAGGTTATTATTCACTTGTACAAAATCGGTAGTATACCGCCCAGCGTGCTACTGACGAAATAACATGATCGTGGTCTCCTTGGTTAATGAGAAAAAATCGACAATGGAAATTGTTTTCGACGCACGACGGACGACAACGCATAAAAAAGTGATTGCAATAGGTCATCCGACTTCGTCATAGGTGACCGCAAAGCACAATGCTATCAAAAGTATACCGAAAGTGTAAAACCTTGTTTACCACATACTGTTATAAATCTACTTTTATGTCAGCAGTATTCTAATGGGGGTGTATTTTAGTTGGTTTGTATGTCCTCTACCTTAGTATCTGGTTTTAGTTATAGATCTATCAATGTTAGTTTGCTGGTCGTCATGTTGAGTTTGGCCAGGGTTTAGATAAGACTGCATTTTTATTATCAAACCACGTGATTTCAAATCTGGCGAAAAAAAATTAAACCCCCGATCAACATTGACACTGTCAATTTTCTCTAGCCAGGAGAGACTATCCATGATGGCTTTTGTAATCTTCTCGTCATTATCGCTTCCAGGGAAATCTCCTACTGTGTCTAGAATGTAACCATCAGACAGGGCTATGCTCATGAACTTCAAATAGTTCTGCTTCTTCTGGCCGCAGTAGGAAAGAAATAAAGATATATACCGTCAAGTATGACATTCGCCCGCTTGCCAAAAGTTACTTTTTTCATGTCCAAAGAACAACGGAATGATTGTGATGTGTATGCTTTCACTATGGAATGAAATGTTTTCGGTATACTGGAAACTGACATGTTAAAAAGAGTTGAACACTGTTTTCATGATTTGTCTGTCTTCACTTTTACCCAGAAAACCGTAGTGCATCCTCGTGGTTCGGAGTGTAAATACCAATGTGAAATAATTTCTAGAAACTGTGTTCTTGTCCAACTTGTCAAGGCTTTACAGTCTGCATAATCCAGAGAGGAGTAACGTAGACTAAAGTAAGACTCCTACTTTCTTATATTGTTAGAAGATTTCTTGGATTTAATGTTTCTCCTAAAGACAACTACACACCCCGTACCTACACGCCCCGTACCTACACACCCCGTACCTACACACCTATCTCTCATTAAGAGAATGGTACTGTATTCAGTGTTTAAAGACTCCGTCAAACACGATTTTATAAAAAGGACAGAAGCGCTTTGATAATAAAGTAGTTCAAATCAGAGACAGCGATGCTATTTCTTATTGTGAAGAAAATATAAAAAGTAATGACAAAAGAATGAGATTTATAGGTTTGACTTTATGGTATAAAGGATCGTTCGAGGATTTGTTAGTCACTTTCAGTCAAGTAATATATGGTATATTACGTCCTAATAAACAACGATGGTCATTTAAAGGCGTGACCTCTATATGTCGGCATTACTTGTATGCGTGCTACGGGTTGTTCAATATTAGGAAAGAAATATGTATATATTAAGATTTGGAGTGTAACAGGGTGGTCCGTTATGCCCTCTTTCATTCAACAAATCATTTGGGTGACACACATCAAAACCAAAAATTAACTCCTTGCACAAATGATAAAACTTTGATTTTTTGACAGGGTGAGGGTAAGTAATAAAGCTCTCTATACGCTAAATGATGGACTGAATATGGAATACATTCAAAATATCATTTGTTCACACACACAAAAAATGACCTTTTTCACAAAATGCTAAACAAATATTATCGGTGGTATACTTACTGCTGTTGTAATTTGGTATTGAGTTTATGGTTCAAACTTTCCAATTTCGTTGAAATATATAATTGATTTTTTTATTTTTATTTTCATTTTATTTTTATTTTTTGTGACAATCTGCGTTCTTATTTTAGTAATTATGTTACGTAATTAGTTAATTAGCTATAGGCTAGTGCATCATCGATTAATTTCGGTTAATTGTAAAACTAATGGGGCCAAATTTGATGGTACAAAGCAATGTATCGGTGATTGGTTTCTATGTGTTAAAAACAATCTTTAGGCCGACCCCTATGGAAAATAAACATTGCTGGAAACCCCGTATTTGGAGCATTTGACAAAGTACCTCATCAAAGGAGTTGCAATGAAGACAGCCCTGCAGGTGGGCGTAGATTCAAGATTCAAGATTTGTATTACTCTCTGACACACTTGAGAGTGTGTAACAAGAGGTCAAACAACTGTACAGCAATGTTACAATATAACATGACAATGTGAGCAGATCATATGTATGGACATAATTATTTGTTTCTTACTTTTCCGTATAATGAATTGTGCAAATCTGGGAAATATGAATGTAGTAGAATATTAATTGATAATAACTGGCAACTTCTACACTATAGCATATAAATTCATACTTATTAAAAGTTATGTTTACAATATGCACAAGTAAATAACACCAAGCTTAACAGATTATACAGAGATTCATTGTAATTCTTTATCTCACTAGGAATAGCTTATTTGTCCTATAGACTGGTGGAAATCTGGGGAAAGTTATCGCCCCTTATTTGTCCTATAGACTTTTGGAAATCTGGGGAAAGTTATCGCCCCTTATGTGTACTATAATAATACACAATGTACTCATATTCTTTACAGTACAATATACTTAATACCACTACTAGAAATAAAGTGTACAGTAGGCTTAAGTATATATCGAAGCTACATGAAACATACTTGGAAATTCATTGTGGTGGGAAATAACTAGTGTAAGTACCTCTGGACTTTTGTAAATTTGGAGTAGTTATCTCCCTTTATACTGTATGTAGAGATAATACAATACAGTGTATAGACTATTTTTACACTGACATATATATAGTGTAATTGTCATAAAAATACCAATATCCTTTAATAATTGGCAATTCGCAACATGGATAAGTCTGGAAAGTTCCACAGCTTAATATATATGGTTTGTAAATACAATGTATGTGTAAAAAGTATTAAGCTCTTATAAGGTATACTAATAAAATGCTCATTGTATTCATCTTGTTTTTAATACATTTCTGTAATTTCACAAGAAATAGGCTTATTTTTTTCATTCTTCTAATGCTACATACTGTAAACATACCTCTCATTTTGTCAGTATTTGGGTTTGCGAAGTAATACTTAGGCATCTTTTTTTCTCTAGCTTGGCAAATTTTGTCTTTTTTACATTTAAACAAATAATTGAATTCATCACCGACTTCATCTAAATTGCATCATGTGCGTTTTCTTTCTTCCGAAGGGATTCTTATCCACCTTCCCATTTCCAGTGGAAGCGGGAAATTTGCAAGTTCGAAATTTGCATAAATCTATACGATCCCTTTTATTTAATTTTGTTAAATAGCTTTCCAAACCAAAGTTAGATTTAAAAATTAAATAATTGTGCCCCCTACTATTTTCTTCGATATCATTAAACCACTTTTGAATAAACTGATCAATATGCCTTTGCCTCACAAGATGTTTGAGTTTTTGCCGTTCTACGGTGGTAACTGTTTGGGAAGACCGAATATATGTCAATCCTAGGTTATTAAATATTGATTTTACAAAACTTAGCCACTTTGGTTGGTATACTCAAGTTTCGTGCATTTCATATATAATGCGTTAGGAAGTGTACCTGTCGTCTGCCTTTGGCCCTATATTAAGAAAGGCTTTGGGTTATGTCAGCCTTGTTCATGGAGACTATCATTGCCCAGTTATACAACTGTTCATGAAAAATTATTTGAATATTGTGATGATGTTGAAATTTCATGAACTAGTGTTACAGCTTCAGCCTGCCATACACAGCTGGTATTAAACATCCACAACATATATACATTGATGATGTTTCAGTCTTGAGACATTTGGACAAGCTTAAAATGAACACATAACAATTATTATATATTAACGTATAAAAATGCACAATTAATACAAACTTTATTTGTTTTAAAACAATTTCGAAAGTATATCAGCCTATATTAATCACCCTTGTTGGCCCCGGATAGAAGCACACGAGGGACATACTTTTTGGAGGAAACCGGATAGCCGGAGTACCCGTAGAAAACCCACGTGGTCGGACAGGTGACCCTAACCTTCATTTCTTCAAAATAAGACATATCTAAAATAAAAAGGGAATATTGTCGTGTGTCTGATTAATATACAATCAAACACGTCTTTCTTTAAATAGGATATATGACCATGGAGATATCCAATCATAATCGATCAATCAATCAATTCACACTGTTTCGATTGTGTCCTTGTATAATCTATCGGCTCATTTGTACTGTGACGTAACCAATTAAAACAAATGAGTCGTAATTTTCTGAGATAGATTCTTTACCGTTTCTGTGAGTATGAAAACCGATCGACGTTGATTAATTAGTAGTGTCTATCATACCTTTATCCTTTATTTTGTCAAATGTTGTAATTTTGTATTTGTTTTGGGAAAGGGCGTTGATAAGTTGCAAAAACTTGTGCCCCATCCTTTTGTACATTTTGACAATAAAATATGTTTGAATCTAAAAAAAAAATCTAAATCATGACGGAAAGACAGGAATAGCTATATTACGTGATATATTTCGTGTTCGAAGAGCGATAACTCCTACTGTAATAGCACAATATGTACGGAAATGTTTAGTCGCTTGCTACGCGGTACTCAATAGGTTTTTTTAAACGTCTGAATTTAAGTTCTGATCAATAAAAATCGTTATTAAGGTTTTATAGTATCATGAACTGTACCTGTCTACATTCCATATTATTCTATATATATATATAGGCATAGATACCCGATTAAGGGGTAAGTGAACTGTGGCAGCTAGATAGCTGTGGAATACCAAAGTGTCAAATAATACATAGGCCTATATGATACTGATTCGACAATAAGGGCAAATATCTTTTTAGCCATTATGTATGTTTTTTTTACATTAACGTCGGTTTGCCTGAAGTATGTTGTACCAAAAGATCAAAAATCTTTTGCCATTATATACAAAATGTCGAAAGTGTTTTGGCCTTCAGGTAAATGAATAATAAATACATTCATGGCAAATAAAACAAAAACATTTATTTCCCCCATGGTCAAAAACCTTAAGCCATTATGCATACCAACATTTTAACCTTAAGAATTATTAAAGTTTTCTGATAACTACAGAACTCTAGGTCTATATTTATAATTATTATTTTAGTTAGTTTTTGCGCCAATATCATTGGACGTTGAGACCCCACGTGACCATCCTTAAAACAGTGATCGACCGATAAAAGTTGATTGAAAAAGTTGATTGACCGATCCATCTATAAATAGATCGGGAAAAAACCGCGGCAGAGCATCAGAGCATGTTAGTCATTTGAGCGTTTGATTCAGAAGGGCACTGAAATAAACAGTCAAGCGTCTAGCGTGATCTTGATTGTAAACAATCGCAGACGAGACGAGTCGAAATGGCTGACAGGTTTGCTTCTCTGTCAGTGGATGAAAAAGACAGAATCTTTAACAATGCAGATGCGGCAAACACGAAAAGAGTTACCACGACGGCAGTGCGAGTATTTAGAGAATACCTTACAAGTAAAAGTCTTTCTGCGGAGTTTGAAACGTATGAAATCTCCGAGCTAGATGAGGCCCTGGCTAACTTTTATCTTGAAATGAGGAACAAAAACGGAGAACTGTACAAAAAATCTACTCTCTTATCATACAGACACGGAATACAAAGACACTTGGAATTGACACGTGAGGTTAACATCATGAAAGGCGAGCAGTTCAAGAAGTCTGTAAAGGCATTTAAATCTATGACAAAAGAGTTGAAACGACAGGGATATGGGGCAGTTGACCATTATCCGGCCATCAATGAGGAAGATCTGGCGAAATTGTATGATTTTCTGACAAGTAGTCAGGATGTACAACTCCTGCAGTATAAGGTAGGTTATAACATTTTTCAGAAATGAAAATTCTTTTGTTGTGACAGAAATAAATGTTCAAATTTGAAGAAATGTTTTATTGTTTATTTGATGAACACAAAACCAAGAAAAATAATAAAACAGTTATAGCCTTTAGATTTCGGTCGATGCATGGTTTTATTGACCGAAGAAAAATTATCAACCTCGGACTTCGTCCTCGGTCGATAATTTTTCTTCGGTTAATAAAACCATGCATCGACCTCATCAAAAGGCTATAATTGTATAATAAAAAAAAGTTTCAGTTGTCCATAATATTATACTCTATATTGCCACTTCAAGTCAAATCTTTTCCCCATTTGAATATATTTTGGCATGCCATATATAGGTAGCATATAGTTGAGCTCAACCAAGCTGAGATGTTTGATTTCGTCGTGAATGAAATTAATTAATATTAATATCGAAAGTCATACATATTGTAATTTCTGACGTCACATCAACCTACAGAGTAAGAACCAATCAAAACGTCTGAATTTTACACACCTCCCAAACATAAACAATGTGAAGGTCAAATGAACAGTCATTTCCGTTTCAGCATGTGCAGTGTTTCTGAGTTAAAACGTGGAGTTTAAATAGCTAAATCATAAACATAAGCGACGATTAGAATAGACGAAAGAGACGTTCTGACCTGAAAATATTTCCAGGAATTGATTCTAACCAGTTAGCTCTGCTTACGCTGTCTTGAGTTCCCTCAGACTTAAAACAGCACTACGACACCGGCGGTCGTTTTCATTCATGTCGGACAGGTTTGTTTGACAGACCTTACTAAGGTCTGACATTCTTAAAATTATTGAGTGAAAGTTTCGGCACCATGCAGAGAACAATTAAAGTGTGTTCGAATTCGTTTCGATGTTTTAGTCGACAGAATCGAAAAATATCTGTGACTGATGCTAGGCCTAGAAGGTTTTCTTCAATAAATCAGAGACTCGTTCGTCTTGCACCCACAAGATATGGACGGAAGCTGCCATGCAGGAGGTATCCCTGTAAAACGGTGCTGGGAATACACACAGAGACAAACGGAGCTGTTCCAATGAGTTATGACCCGACTGAGTAAGTTTATGAACCCCTCCGATTTCCATCACTGTCCGAATTTGAACCACAGGCGTCCAGATTGAACCACAGGCTCTTGTATATCGTACCTGTATCCTAGATATTATATTTTAACTCTCTTTTTCGGATTTAATTGTCCTGTATGTGATTAAACCGTATTATTAGGTACATACCTTATGACATGTAGTGAGAACACAGGTACTTGAATTGTGGAACATGTATGTTTATGATAATTTATTTCATGATTATAGGCTTATAGCCTCTGTATGCCCCTGTCTGTATATATACAGTATCTGTATAAGTTGTTATGTCATTCCCAGTGCAAGATTAAATAATCCTCTTCACTGAGCTGGAAATCATCCAATATATGTACATAATAATTAATATATAAACTCAATCCCAGACTGCAGGATTTTAGTTGGGTGCCAAATTACATTAATGTGAAAGAGCAGGAAATAACTCGATCATTCATGCAGAGTACCTCTACAATTAAGAAATAAATCTGGGTCTCAAACGTCATAATCCCCAGCTCTGCCTCCTCAGCCAATTAGAGCTATAAAGATGCTTCAAAAAGGCTCTAATAAAGACAGTTTCAGTATCAAAACTCTGAACAGAAAATCTGGATAAGTATTGTCTATGTGGATAAAGTCTTAGAAAAACTGAAGGAAAGATTTAATTAACTAAATTCTAAGGTCTGTATGTAAACGTATACAAATGTAGCTATAATAATAGATGCCTGTCGGGAAACTTGGGTTCAGGTTCAAGTTCAAATCCTGATCAGTGCTTGGTAAATAGTATAAAAGGTCATATTATTGTAAATGTTTGTTTATTATTCTTGCAATGAGATTTTCTAATGTCATGAAATTTCATAATTTGTGCATGCACATGTATACATTTTTCAGCTGAGAATGTGTATGTATAATTGTTTCGTGGAATGTTAATTATTGAAGGTTGTTACAAAATTAAGGGACGTACGGCATGCTGTTATTGAAGTGAGTTTAAGCACATATTGACTTTTTTCAAAACCAGAAACAGATTTTTATTTTGGTCTGAAAATGAACAAATGATAATCGAGCAAGAGCACAATTTCAGCAGCTGTCTCCATTCCAATTCCTTCTACAATGTATCTTATGATCAGGGGCTGATCTACTTAATTCAATGATACCACGTACAGATAATAATTTTTTTGAACCACGTTGGCAAGGCTTTGTTGGTCTGAAAAAGTGGTATAGAACACTAAATTTTAAAACTATTAATTATTCTGGGTGGTAGGAACATGTCAAGCCCCTGTGACAAGGAGCTCTCTCATCACTATTACTAATTTAGTAATTAGTTAAAACAAAAGCAATAAAACTAGAACCCCTGTGACATAAGAGTGCTATCTGTAGTTTAATCTGTTGGTTTTTTTCGTGACTAAATATAGTACTATAATGGCATGTTGTATACATACAATGTACACATGAACAACATATAGCTAGACCTAGTTCTGACCTCCAGGTTCTCCAATTTCTAACCAGACTTTTTAGTCTGGATTGCATGTTGACAGCACCCTAGGGGCATGGTCTTTAATCCATAAACAACACAAATAAATAAGTTATTGGGTATGTGTTATATATTGTGTGTACATGCTTGACCTGTTCTGAACTTAATCATTAAGTTATAGACTTGTCCATTTTTATCCGTCCACCTCAGGTTATTGACCAAAGCGACGTTAGGCAAGTATAATTCCCTGACTATTGAACAACTTCCAATAGGAGTTCATTAATGCAAGAGGCTTAATTCAGTTATCATTATTTCTTATTAAGTAGAACGTTAGCTCAATTCAGTTGACGTATTGATTCCATACACACAGACTTCGATGATCTAATTGTATATATGTATATGGCTCAATTTGATTTTTTTTTAAATATAATATTTTGTTTTTGGATTAAGACAGGTAAACATTACACAATGTAGGGTGTAGTTGATAATTTGAACTGTCATTTTTTAAAGAAAAATAACAAATGAAAAATAACCATTGATATATTTCAGTCATAGACTCATACCGAATTATAAAGCTAGCGCTGCACATATCATTTGTGCTTGAACAAATGGTTATGTTAATGACTGAGTGATGAAATGATGCAGATAGATCTTCAAGTATGTGATTTAAGTTTAATGTCAAAGTAAATGACTTTCAGAAGGAATTTACAAGAATCACAAAGTTGACCTCACAAACATAATATTATATACCATATTTGACCTAAATAAGCGCATTTGCCCTTATGAGTACACCCCACCTTTTATCAGGAAAAGAGATTGCATGGGTGCTGATAATTGAAACATAAAGCAGAGTTTGCACTGGGCTTTTCATAAATGGGGTCCTTTTCAGATAAAATGAGGTCCCTGTACATGTGAATAATTTGAATGGAGCTTCCAGAAAAAAATGGGGTCCTTTGTATGCTTCAAAAGGCTATGGGAATGGCTTCAACATGAAACCTGATAAAGAGTTCCTTAATTTCATCTCACAATCACTGATCTGCTATAATAATCTTCAGCCTTTTAACCAAAGACTCTGGACTGTTTTTGCTACATACAGATATTTGTAAATGAAAAAAGTTATTTTTCACACCCAGATTTCACTCGGAAAACTTTTCCTTGTACGGTACATGGTTTTATTAAACCCATCCCTTTTGTGTTTTCGTAAGCGCACAGTGCACTTATTAGGTCAAATATGGTATGATAAAATAGATAATGTTGAACAACAATATATTAAACCAGTTGAAATATAAATGCTTGCATACGCAAGCTAAATATTGTATCTATAATTAATATACAGAATGTAATTTTACTAAATTAATGCCATAAATTTCTTACAACTTTTAATTAATCATGCGAGTGCATGCAGGTGTTAAATTTTGATCTTGGGAACCATACATCCGAGACATATATATGTCTTTGCATGCATATATTATACAATTTTGTCATGCTTAGTCAACAGTTGTCAACCCATGCCATGACAACTAGCTGTGACAGGTAAATTTTATCCTTGACAAATAAAACTATGGGCTACATATATATATATATATAGTTCAACTTGATGGTGACATTGTGTATTGCTTAAATATGTAAACATAATTTAAATGACACAACAAGACAAGGCATTAAAAAGTAATCGCCTGAAGATAGCCGATACACGGCTTGAAAACGTTAGCGATATTCAACCGGAATTGTCTTGTTGTGTCATTTATGTTTACATATATATATATATATGTTCATCAGTTCATATATATGTATGCAAGGTTTGACTGGCATCAATACCAGCTAGTGTAGCATGGTATTTTGAATCATGGTGTAATATGACCCATTGACCCCCATCCTAAACTGTTCACCTATACTTTACTCTATAGTCAACCTACCTATGCAAATTGGTACTGTTTATAATGATACAACATTGTTTTAATTAAAATGTTACATATCATATGAAAAAAACTTGTTACAGTGACTTTGGTATGGGGGGTCATTTTACCATAATGGTATTTTGACCCAAGGGTCATGCATTAATTTACCATGGGGGTCCAAATACCATATATACTACACCAGGTATATCTTACTTTTAAAATAGCACTTATACAATTTAATCAGGTGGCAATGTGCCGTCTTGTAATTTTGTGGGCAAATATTGGATTATTCCTACATGAAACTCTTCAAACCTCTTAATTGTACATGTAATTAGCCTGTAATTAGCCTGTGTTTTTTTTGTGCAGGCTCTGTATATGAAAAAAAAAAATTATTTTATAATTTAATATGTACAACATTTGTGAAACATATAAAAGTACGTGGTACATTAAGTACCCCCAGAAAACCCTCTACATGACGTACTTCTACCATGGCCAGGTAATATGGCCGACTTCAACTGGTTGAAGGTTATAATGTCATGTATGAAATGGTTCTGACAAGAAATGGAGTGAATTTTAACAGAATTAATATTTGAAAGATGAGATTGCAAACCTGTGGTTTTTAATTTAATTTGCACCTCTACATTTTAAATTCAGACAGACTTAATAGACATATATGTAAAATATATTCTGAAGGTGTAAAAATAATGCAAAGTTATTTATATTTTGGAAGTTGTGATGATATGGGATATAGGCTTAATATGTAAGATGGCAACGTGCATTTCGGCTTAT
The DNA here is from genome assembly GCF_902652985.1 of Pecten maximus. Lineage (NCBI taxonomy): Eukaryota > Metazoa > Mollusca > Bivalvia > Pectinida > Pectinidae > Pecten > Pecten maximus. The sequence goes on from NC_047032.1 coordinate 14,378,107, forward strand.
TGCCTAAGTCGGTTAATCGGGTAAAAAGTCCCCGCAAATAGGCAACCAATAAAGCGGAATGCACTGTAGTAGTTTGTTAAGATGATAAGTGTTAATTTTTCCCTTTTGTGACGCCTATTCATACAGTCCTGCATTAACTGACAGTATAATTAAATAATTTGACAGCTAGCTCGCTTTATGCAATTCTATTACACTGTAATATGTGTTTATAATTTTTACTTGCATATATATATATTTAGATAATCAAGAAATGAAATGTAAATAATTGATCATAAATGCATTTTTATAGCAATTATGTATATTTTCATGTAAGTTGTAAGTATATTTTTAACCTGTGCAATGAGTAAATACTGCATAACAAAATTTGGTGTTTGGTCAGTTTTATGCTTTGAAAGTCTAATTTTATTATAACTTTTTCGAGACATGTACTATTTACATGTTTTTGAGACAAGTGATGCAATATCATGCTAATTGATGATTGATTATCAAATAACATTTTCATTGATAATTTATGAATTATATCGCTATGCAAATATTGTCTAAAATGACTGTCCCTGCAATTATCTCCCTTGAATTTGAAATCGCTAATTTACCATCTACCTTTTTCTTCCCCATTCTATTTATAGCCAGTGTGATGCAATTATCAGGTATGTATGCTGCAGTTTCATTGGCCAATGGTCATGAATTGTCTTAATTAAAATTCCTGTATAAAAATAAAATGCTGCACATATAAATTATTATTAACAAATAAAATTTTCAGAAATATTTTGTGGAAGTTAAATGTCTGTATTATACGCAAATGTGGTTCTGTTGTCATGAGCTCGAGATGGTCAATTAAAACAGGTTTAGAGAATGGAAAGTTATAATGTTCATATGGAAACTGTTTTCATGTGTGTCCGCGAACTTAAAATAAATAAAGAACAGTCGAAGACTTCTTCCATCCAATTTAACTTTATTTCTCAGAAACTGTGAAAATATTATCATCTTCAACCAATTTAAGTACATTGTTGTACTGACTAAATAATATGTCAATTAACTATACAATGTTGTGTTGTTTGACATAATTATATAAGGCGGTACTGAATTATGTCAGCCACAGGCTGGACCCCTGTTACATTGAATACAGGTTAATTTGAAGTATTTTTCCATATCCCCAAGGATTTCAATATAACCAGGTTCGACTGTTTGTATACCTAGTTGTAATTGGAAAAGGCAAAACATTGTTTGCATCTAAATCCTGATGGAATATCTGAATGATTTACTTTGCAGTTATAAATATACATGTATATACATGTATAAATATATGTATCAAAGAAATTTCATATACTAATAAATCCAAGCTAGGGTTCTTCTATTTTACCTTGCCTCCACCACATATATTATCAACTAAAAAGCATTGTATAATAAGTAATATTGGTATTTAGGGTTTACAATGAAATTTAAAACAAAAAACAAAAAAACAACATGGCTTCAGACTTAAAGTTTGATTTCAAAATATTTAAAATAAAAATAGTGAACACATAGTTTAGCAAAATTTAATGTGTACATGCCCGATATATGGTAGTGTCACCTGTATATTATATAATTTATATACAAATCAGTGATTGTTTTGTGCAACAGCCAAATTCATTAATATTCTGCCAATGCAATCCCCAGGAAGCCTATAACTCAATATATAATAAAAAAATAAAACTAAAAAATTTTACAGAGTGCTCATGATAAATAAATCATCAAAATATTGGACGATTATAAAAACAGATTGTCAATCATTTCTCTAACCAATCAAATAACTTTGATCTGTCTACCACTTGGCCAGTCTTTTAATTAGCCAATCAAATCACATGACTCTTATATGTGTAATTACATGTATGTATACAAAACTTGATGAAGTTGAATGGTCCCGATTTCCATTGCTTCAAAGCTAGATGGCAAGTTGTTGATAATCTCGAGATTTGCTCAATTTGGATTCAGAGGTCTGCATGTATATTGGAACTAATTGCATGATTAAACTTTCCAAGTAGACAAGAACACATTGATTAAAGAAAGATGCTTAAGATTATTCAGCACTTAAATCTCTAAAAGGTTTCACTAATAAAAGTTATTCAATGATAACTGAGCCTGATACATAACAGCGATGTATTGAATTTGTTACCGATGTAGAGTCTAGTAATTGCACAATTATTAAAACAGCACTTCAGCTTATAGTTTTGGTACTGACTAATTAACATACCATCAATATTATCATCTGTTTCAATCCTAATTAATTAATTTTAAAATTCTGTGTCTTTAATTAAAATGTATCTCACTAATTAATAACCTTAAGAGTATAGAACTACATGTAATATCTAATCCTGTATTGTTTTAGATATGTACAATTATATCCAGCAATAAGCCCAAATGCCTCAAGTACTGTTTCGGTATATATATATAGAGGATATTGAATGGTTTCCTGTATAATATAACATATATTTCACGATCAGTATTGCAGACTATCAATATTTTCAAGAGTGCATCAAGCACGACTGAAAAATATCAATATATTCTGTCATACAAGTGAAATATATGTTTTTCAATGGGATACCATTCAATTTTCTTTTTATTGCATATCCGCAGGGGATTAAATTTCGCTATATTCACTGTCATTGAAAAATTTAATTACCACCCACCGAAATATTCAAAAAGTGTACATGTAAATCATTTATATTTCGGGTGGGATTTATTTTCATTATTTATTTTTATGTGCGAAGGGAGTCGATCATGAATTCAAATTCTTCTGATTATTTGTAAGAAAGTCTGGATGGTGGCCAAGCTACATGGGTTACTGGTAAAGGAGTATTGCAGAGTCCACGAATCTATATATAATATAGCTCATCATTCTAGATCATAGTTTGTGAAACCATGAACCACAGATTCTCGCAAAATCGAAGTGATTTATGGTATACAAAAAGGGAAAAAATTGTTAGTGCAAAATTGTTTACAAGACATGGCAGGCAAAATTTGATATCCAGGAACTAGGTAATACTGTGACAACTTTAAATTTTAATTTCAGTGAAAACGTTTGCAGTGTTCTTAAAATATTAAAGCATGATATTGACCCTCACATTTTTTACTTTTGAGTCAAACTGGCACCATATATGGGCTTATTGCTGGAGACATGTAAATTATACTTTTGTTACATAGGCACACAATCGTACAGTTCGTGATTTTTTAAGGATAAGTTGGTCATTTATATAACTATGTACATTGTGTATTTTACAGTATTGATTATGCAACAGTAACATTTGTAATTGTGTTATGAAATTAGATTTGGAGTAGTCAACAAACTTTCAGCAAATTTTTAAAATAAAAGTCTGAAATTGAGAGTTAGAAAAGTTTGATGGTGTACGTATATCTCTTTCAATTGTAATCCACATGGACACAGAACACATGGATTTGCAATCCAGATCTCATACCCAGAACAAGATTGGTGATGAAACGCTGTAACACAGCTTTTAATTGATTCTATTATTGACTGATTTTGTTTTGATAACAAGAGTTTAATCATAGTATATCATGTACACAAAAAATATTGTCTCATTTGGTTACAGATTTTGCAATTTCTTAGATATACTGTTTATACAGTATGTAGTACACAGGCAATATTTAAATTCACGTGAAATTCATGTGAAATTCACATGAATTTTTTTTTTCATGTGAAATTCACGTGAATTTTTTCACATGAAATTCACATGCGCATGTGATTTTTTTTTTCACGCGAAATTCACATGAAAACTTTCATGTGAATTTCATGTGAATAAAATGAAGTAAATTTCACATGAAGGAATATTGCCTGTGTACAGGTATTAAGAAACTTAAAATCCTCATTAATTATGAGGCAAAGGGCAGCACATTAAATTCCAAAGCCATGGTCCAAATATATATTATGTTTTACATTGCTTATATTATGGACTTTGGAATGAATTTGAAGTGGCAAGTCCCTGTGAGTTTCGGGCAGCACATTCACTTTTAATTCTTATTACTGTATTTACCTTAATAGGCTCACCTGTTCCAATAAATACAACCTGTCTGTATGGGGATGAATACACTAATTGAAATACATATATGTATATAAGTAACTTTAAACTCACTAATCTGCCAATGTTTTATATTCGGTCTTTAAACCAAAGACTCAGATTGTTTTTGCTTCATACGGGTATGTAAATGAAAAAAGAAAAAGAAAAAAAAATCCATCCAAATGTCACAATGAAATTATGCTCTGTACATGCATGGTTTTATTATAGCTCACCTGCTGAAAGGGCAATTGAGTATATACTGCCTTTGAGCGGCGTCCGTCATCCATCCGGCCATTTTAGGGGAAAATTTTTCCCTTTTAGCAACTTTTTCTCAATAACTCTAGATCTAGCGCATGTGCAGAGACCTGATACTGGTCTTGTGGTATACTGGGATGGAGGACTACCAAATTGTTTAAATGAATGATTTTGATCTACATTCAAGGTCAAAGGGGTCAAATTAAATATGCTAAAATCTTTAAGCGACTTCTCTTCAATAACCAAGAGACCTGAGGGAGTTGATATTGGGTCAGTAGAATGCTCAAGTAAAGGTCTGCTAATTACTTTTGTTAAAATAGATAGCATTATATCTACATTCAAGGTCACTGGGGTCAAATAAATACAAATCTTTAAATGACTTCTTCTGAATAACCAGGAGGCTTAAAGATTTTATATATATTGCATATGTAGTTTGTTGGGGTGAGCTGGCCTGGGCTACCAGTTTTCTTCAAATGAATGACCTTGACCTACATTAAGGTCACAGGCTAGGGTTAAATAGGCTTAAAATCTCGCAACAACTTTCAATAACCAAGAAGCCCAGAGGCCAGAAAAAATTTGTGTCTGTATAACATGCTTGGATGAAGGGCCGCCAAGTTCGTTCAAATGAATGACCTTGACTTACATTGAAGGTCTTAGGGGTCAAATGAGTGAAAATCTTTAAACAATGCTTTCTCCATAGCCAGGAGACTCCAATTAAAACCTGATATTGGGCCAATGATATTGCTAGAATGAAGGAATACAAAATTTATTCCTAGTCTACTCTTATTTGAATAATATGGTAATCAGTTTAGTATCTGCATAAATGACCTAGATCAACTTCAAAGTTGCTCTAGAAGCAGGTGAGCGATACAGACCAATTTGGTCTCTTGTTTTGTAATGGATAGTGCACTTATTAGGTTGAATATGGTATTCTATACATGTTCAGGATTATAACCATGCAAGCATGATAGTCAGTCTGACAGGAGGAGGTCATATTATGTAATAATATTCATACTTTACAAATAAAAATAAAATCTGTTTTCAAGATTCCTGCCTGTCTAATTAAAATACCTGGGACTAAATTGGTCGATGTTCATATTACATGACTAGATTTGTGTGACTTAATTGAACTGTCATGATAATTAGCCTAATAAAAAAAATATAGGCTGGAATGAAGCATTTTACAGCAAATATCATTATTAGATAATAAATCATATTTGAAGTTTATTCAATATGAAAAAATTATAATGAAATTTCAAATTAAACTTTTTATTCAGTTTTAGAGGATGAAATAAGACTACCTGTATTTGCTTAAAAGATGTTGATTTAAGGTTTAAAAATTTCTTTAAGCTTGTACTTGTCTATAAACGCTTATTATTTAATTTGTTTGACAGTTTCCGTTATTGAATTTTGATGTGTACAATTTCATTACCTGATCATGAGGTGTAAGAAACTGTCCTTTCAATAACTTTTGTCTGTTTTGTTGGACCATGCAGTGTAAATTGTCATATATAATTATCTTAGTGGGGGTAAATATACTATTACCAGCATGTCTGTCTGCCTATTCATCTCCTGGCAGAATTTTCTTTGACATGCACGTAGTTATTTTTCAGGATTTTTTTTCAAACATTTTCTGGTACATGTAATACCATTATGTCAGTGATTGTCCCTAACACGATTTTGACCCTTTTTATGGAAGTTATTATACACCTCTAAAAATATAGAACTTCTCTAAAGAAATAATTTGCATTCTGTGGTAATTACATGTATATATGGAAGCAAATCTTTAAAAACATTTTCGAAAAGTCTATATCTACTGTTGTACCCACTAATGTGATGTTTGGTTTTGACTTTTCTTTAAAAGAAGTTATAAATATAATGCCTTTAGAATTTGTGACAATTTTATCTGGCTATATGATTAGGCCTGAATGTTGTTAGACAATATTCCCCAAGTGATTTAATGTTTGCTTTGGAACCTTTCCAGAGTGCATTTCGTTATCTTTCAGAAACTTTTTTCAAACAATTTTGGTATGATGGAAAAGTTCTGCCCATCAATCAATTTTTTTATTCCCACCTTTTTGATAGGAGTAATTACATACGTGACTGTTTGAACTTTTCAGAGAGGACAACTTTACCGTAATTTCATTGGTTTCTGTCTTAATTTGTGACCTGTACTGCCATTTGAGGTCACATATTTTCAAACAGATTCTACATGGGTTTTTTTTTAAACAAAAAAAAAAAACAAAAATAGAAAATAAGAAAATTAACAACAAAATGTTCTGCTACTTTTTCAGTGAAATGGTAATGGATGTTAAAAATTTCGAAGACAGACTCTTCAACCATCTAGCTGACAAGGATGACAAAGTCTCCATTGGAAAATTCAAAAGTGTAAGAACCATCACATATTACTTAGTGATAAATATTCTTCTGTGATGAATTGGCTTTCAATCAAATCTTCTTTAATACCAAGAAAAAATATGTTTCTGAATTTCGTTTTTTGATTTCTCGTGTTATACAATGCAAGTTGAGGGCAGTTTTTAAGCCAAAAAAGTAGTGATGGCCGCAAGCTTATAAGTTGGAAAGATTTTTTTTTAATTTGTAATAACACATTCCGACATCCAGAAGTAACTTTAATTTAAATTTCAATATTCATTTAAAAGAAAAATAGAAAGAACAAAACAAACGCAAAAACACTGCTTATCTTGAGAAGAATGCATGTGAAAAATATTACACCTTGTATGAAACTTAATTACAGTTAAGCAGTATTGCATTTTACTCGATATTTTCAAAAAAAATCTGAATTTGCTTTATAATGTGGATCACAAGGGATTAGAAAGATTAGAAATATGTTTGCCCTGATAGAAATAATTTCTATTTTTCTGTAGAAATTCACTGAACTTGGAGTACTAGTACTTGTATTGGCGTCTTTCAGATCTTTAACAGTTTCTTCAAATCATTGTTACGGTATATGTGTCATTATTAGATTATCCATTTTGAAGCGTTTTAACTATTTGTGAAAATATCAATAAGTTGACACGTTCAATATACATGTACTGTAACACTGATGGTGTATTTCATGTGTGAAATAAATAAAAAAAAACACATTTCATACTATGCCACTTGCAATTTCCATAGCTTTTGAAACAAAAGGAAATGTGCTTTTGTCTTCTCAAAACTGTCTGTGAACTTTTATGAAAAAGGTTATTATGATTTTTTTTCTTGTAGTTGCTTCATCTGACCGGTTTACGAGAGTCTGACCCTCGACTGTCCGAATGTATGCAGAATTTTTCGAACCTTCAAAATGAAGCGGGCCAGAATGAGTTGTACGACAGTATACGAGTGGATCGATACCAGTTCAAAGAGTTAGTCTGCTAGGTCTCATAACGTACATTTATATTCAAACGTGTACAAATTAACACACGAAACGTACAAAAATATTCAATTCAATTGTCTACTATATTGTGAAAGTTGTAATGAATTTTTGTGGTTTGAAAAAAAAAGTTATTGAAATTACTGTGGAATAAACTTCAATTTCCTGTATATATTCTGTAACTTTTATGCATTTATTTTTAGGTAATCATAACCTTTATCCATCGTGCTTCGTCCGTCATCGTCCGCCATGCACCGTGCGCCGTCCATGAACTTTTTACATTTTAAACTTCTTCTCAATTTCCGCTAGTGGGATTGAGCTGAAACTTGCCAAAAATGATCCTGAGATGGTCCTGACCAAATGTTGTTATTTTTCTGGTCCATCCAAAATCGAAGATGGCCGCCATAG